>NC_064641.1:497765181-498070784 GCF_023864345.2 Schistocerca serialis cubense | reverse complement strand
GTTAGAGTATAATGACTTCTATGGACAGTAGAAATCTACTCTGTAGGAATCGGCATGGGTTTCGAAAAAGACGATTGTGTGAAACCCAGCTCGCGCTATTCATCCACGAGACTCAGAGGGCCATAGACACAGGTTCCCAGGTAGATGCCATGTTTCTTGACTTCCACAAGGCGTTTGATACAGTTCCCCCACAGTCGTTTAATGAACAGAGTAAGAGCATATGGACTATCAGACCAATTGTGTGATTAGATTGAAGAGTTCCTAGATAACAGAACGCAGCATATCATTCTCAATGGCGGGAAGTCTTCAGAAGTAAGAGTGATTTCAGGTGTGCCGCAGTGGTGTCATAGGACCGGTGTTATTCACAATATATATAAATGACCTTGTGGATAACATAGGAAGTTCACTGAGGCTTTTAGTGGATGATGCTGTAGTATATCGAGAGGTTGTAACAATGGAAAATTGTACTGAAATGCAGAAGGTCCTGCAACAAATTGACGTGTTGTGCAGAGAATGGCAAATGAATCTCAATGTAGACAAGTGTAATGTACTGCAAATACATAGAAAGAAAGATCCTTTATCATTTAGCTACAATATAGCAGGTCAGCAACTGAAAGCAGTTAATTCCATAAGTTATCTGGGAGTAGGCATTAGGAGTGATTTAAAATGGAATGACCATATAAAATTAATCGTCGGTAAAGCAGATGCCAGACTGAGATTCATTGGAAGAATCCTAAGGAAATGCAGTCCGAAAACAAAGGAAGCAGGTTACAGTACACTTGTTCACCCACTGCTTGAATACTGCTCACCGGTGTGGCATCCGTACCAGATAGGGTTGATAGAAGAGATAGAGAAGATCCAACGGAGGGCAGCGTGCTTTGTTACAGGATCATTTAGTAATCATGAAAGCATTATAGATATGATAGATAAACTGCAGGGGAAGACTCTTCAAGAGAGACGCCCAGTAGCTCGGTACGCGCTTTTGTTGGTTTCGAGAACATACCTTCACTAAGGAGTCAAGCAGTATATTGCTCCCTCCTACGTATATCTCGTGAAGAGACCATGAGGATAAAATCAGAGAAATTAGAGCCCACACACAGGCATACCGACAATCTTTCTTTCCACGAACAATACGAGACTGGAATAGAAGGGAGAACCAATAGAGGTACTCAAGGTACCTTCCGCCACACACCGTCAGGTGGCTTGCGGAGTATGGATGTAGATGTAGATATGATGTGCTGCTTGATCTGTAAAACTTTTATTTGATAATATTTACATTTATGGAATTACAATGTTTATATCCATAACATTACTAACAAAACACAGACCCAAATATTGCGAACTGATATTCTTGTAACTGTATGTCATTTGCAGTGCAGATGATATTTTGCTATAATATGTTACCTGCATCTAAGAAGGATTCCTCAGTAGTACATTACATATTTTATAGCAACAACTCCACAAACACCTGTATCTTGGACCAGTTTTATTAAGGCACTCTCAGTTTAATGGCTTGTAGTCAAATCATCAGGTGCATATAAAAATGAAAACATGTTAAACAAAATGGCAGAGAATCTAGAAGGCCCAACCTTCATAGTTAAAACCATAGTTTCCATAATACGGGTAATCATGCATAAAAAGTTGATCAATGGAAAACATCCTATGCTGTATACCAAAGACATGCCAGCAAGTCAGCATGGTCACGCATCCGGTGGTTGTTCTGTGGTGTGCTGATATGCTTATGTGTCATTGTTACATGGAATAGGATGTTTTCCATCCCCCAAGTTTTTATTCAGGGACCACCTGGCCTACACAAACACTATGATTTTAACTACAGAGTTGGCCCTTCTGTACTAGCTGATATGTCGTTTAACATTTCTTCTTTTTCTTCTTCTTCTTCTTCTTCTTCTTCTTCTTCTTCTTCTTCTTCTTCTTTTCTCTCTTTTTAAATGCATTTGGTGATGTGGCTATAAGCTACAAACCAGGTAGTGCCTTAATAAAATTGGCTCAAGATGTAGCTGATTGCAGAGTTCTTGCTATAAAATGTGCTACCACAGCTGTGTATGCCTCAACAACAGTGCCATTTGTATATTACATATATTTAAAAAATATCACTGGTAATTTTCTCCACTTCATTAATGTTAGATAATAATACTCCTGTTCTCTTACATTCTGCTGTCAATTCTGATTTGTTAATTATCCTTTGAGACTGATAGAAAATGTTGAGAGAACTTGTTAATAGTTGCCTGGTTTGTAAGTTGGTGAAAAGGGGTGGGGGATGATGTAAGTTATATTTCGTAATGTAGTGTTCGCTATCTTGAAAATTCCCATTATCTTTATTAAATCTTTTTTGCATGGATAATGGAAATTACTTGCTTTTGACTGAAAATCAATGTGCAAAGTGTTCAGTACATAGAATAGCTGTATCATTAATCTACTTCACGTTCATTAATGTCAAGGAAAGATGGTCAACTATATGTGCTCCCATGTAAATTTTGTGTTCATTTGAACATGTTTGTATGGGCAAAAATATGGCTACAATAAAATTTCACTATGTAACCAAATGAAGAGTCATTCACATACTGGTGAGTGGAGGACATCAGATTTTATCAGCTAATACAAATATCCCTAAAAAATTTGTCACCACAGACAGTAGTGTAGAATCCATAGCTGTGCCAGAGCAAAATATGTGTAACCATACAATAAGTCCTAGTTGGAAAAAAAGTATTCCAAACAGAACAGAAGGACTAAAATCGATGAAATATATGCAATAGATGATGATCGTTAGTTTTGAGATATGATATAGTGAAGGCTTCAGAAAAACCACTAACCAACAAGACAAAGCTCAGTAGGTATTGTTGGAAAACAGTAAATTTTGATATAAGGAGAGGCAGGCAAAAGAAAATTATCACAACTAAAAAAGAGATTGACAAAAAGTGCAAAATTGAATAGCAGGAATGGATAGAGAGGACATATGCAGAGCTGTAGAAGCTTCCATGATTTAGAAGAATTTGACAGAGGACTGAAAAAGCAAACACGAAACAAAAACCCAAAGTACACGATATTTTATCAGAATTTTTAAGATCATTGGGGGAAGCTTGTGAGTCTCCTCTCGTTACTCACTTCATTGATAATTACTCCTCTCATCAGTGGTGGATCATTACTTCAGTAGTATTATTTAATAATCAGTTGAGTGAAGTTCATTAAGCACATTGGGTTGAGATATCCCTATTAGTTTATTATATCCTTCGTTGAAAGGTGTTTTTGGATTACCAGTCAATTCCCAATTCTGTAAATTTTTTAACTCCCTTGTCTAAAACAGCTTCCAATGTCTGATTACTTCAAGGATGAGTTAATGTGTCAGATACGAGGGTTGCCCAGAAAGTAATGCACTGCATTTTTTTTTCCCTCAGCCAAAGACAACTCTACAAATGCGAAATGTTATTTACGTATTATTTGAAGTCTCCCAAGAGAGCATGCCAAGTTTCTGTCACTTCCAGCAGATAGCATAGCTGCAGGACAGTTTCAAAATGGCATCTGTAGGCAATGTGTGTTACAAGCAATGTGTAGTCATTGAATTTCTCACTGCAGTGAAACTAACTATGGGGAATATTCACAAACACTTGTACAAAGTCTGTGGAGCATCTACTGTCAACAGAAGTACAGTTAGCTGCTGGACTCGGAGGGTGAGGTCATCAGAAAGTGGTTCGGTGGACTCCACAATTTTCAGTGATCAGGCAGACCATCCACGCTGTCACACCTGACACATTGCAGCGAGGTGGTGATGTCATTAGCAAGGACAGACTCATTACAACTCGGTAGTTGGTCCTGCATCTGTCTATCGGCAAAGGAAGTTCTTACAGTGAAGTGCTGGCTCCGCCACCAGGACAAGAATTGGTACCAACAGGACACACACTCCCTTGTTTTGCGCAGGAGGAAGACCACAGAATGGAATGGAGTTTATGGTGAAAAATAGGGTGTGTAGATAAAATCATGTGTAATTCTCATTACATTCAATAAAGAATTGTTGATGCATTACTTTCTGATCAGCCCTCATATTTGCCTTGCAAGATAAAGTTCAGAGAAGGCTCCAAATTATGCTTAAAATTCTGTTGGAAGTTGCTAAGTGCCCTCATTAAGATATGCTGGAGGTATATAAACTGAGTAATTTGCTCTCCATTTTAAGTAAAAGCTTCTCAGTGTTACAAAGCCGTATCTCTTAAACTGCGTGTCATACAGTGATACAGTTCCGCAGTTACAATAAGTGATATATGTAGATATTGTACACAAAGTATGTTGTGAATAATTAGTAGTAAAGAATTAACAAATTGAAAGGTTATGCATGATGATGAAGTCTGAAAATGTAGTAAGTGCTAAAATTTTTTTCTTTTCTACCTTTTGTGGGAGAAAAGTTCTGTAAACGTTTGAAATTATATGTAAATTTAATTGGAAGTCACTAAATGCTCTCATTCTCAAATACAAGATGAAGTAAGTCCATGTATTTGGCTGCCAACAGTTATGATGCCTCAAGGGAAACACTCAGTTTCTAAGAGTTATACTAGTCTTAGTGTGTTAAACTTTAAACACAGGATTATACCTCGTAATAAGTAGATTGAGGCAGCATTTAAATTTTTAAAATTTGCTCAATAATTATATGACGTATTGAAAACTTAATGTTTGTTGCCCCTACACTGCAACTGTACTGGGTGCCAGGTTCCAGGATAGCGATTTACTAATACACGTAGTAACAAAATCATGCCAAGGTATTCAAATAAATCTTAAACTTTCATGAATGCTTCAATTTTAGATGACATTCCATATTTGTAAATCACCTTTGAATATTCTTCAGACACACGACCATACATTTCAGGATGCTGCTTTACTTTCTTTTGAATACTTCCTCTAATCGACTGTTTGCAGTCGATCACAAGTGAATACTCCGTATCAGCTATTGCCACATCAGCATGTGCTCAAAAACAAGTCACCATAAAACTCTTTGTTGAGCTTAGAGATGCTAAACCGTGTAAGATAGAAATGGAGGTTGACTAAGTTAGAAAAGGAAGGCTGCAGGATGCCATAGGAGAGCTCCAGAAATAATCAAGTATGTTGTAGCAGATATGGTCAGGAATCTGCTAAGCTGTTCCAGAGAGTGTAAGAGGAGAATAGTACTCCAAAGGAATAGGAGAACTGAATCACACCATTGCATAAGAAGGGAAGTTATGACTGGGACAACTACAGGGATATCTGTCTTATCATCAGTAGTCTATAAGGTTTAAACTTGACTTTGTTATTCAAGCAGAAAAATAACTGATGATGTCAGGAGTAAAGATGATATAAAATGCAAATGGGCGATATCAATAAGTGTTTCTGGAAGAGAGAAATTTGTCTACACCTGGTATACACTGAAGTGATAGGAAGTCATTTCTGAAAGTGTGTATTTAGAACATAGCCTTGCACAGAAGTGAAATGGGGATGATAAACAATTCAGACAAGAAGAGAATGGAAGCTTCTGAAATGTGGTAGTACAAATGAATGCTGAAGATTAGATTACTAGGTTAGGTAACCAATCAAAATGTACCAAATTGAATTAGGGAGAAAATATATTTTTGCACAACTTGTCTATAGAGGGATTGTTAGACACCAAGGAATAGTCAGTTTGATAGTGGAGGGAAATGTAGGGGATAAAAATTGGGGGGGGGGGGGGGGGGGGAGAGAGAGAGAGAGAGAGAGAGAGAGAGAGAGAGAGAGAGAGAAGGCCTTGATTGACTACAATAAGCAGGCTCCAGTAGATATAAGTTGTGGTACTTCTGCACAGGATAAACTAGTGTGGAGAGCTTAAGACTACTACAGCAACAATAATGACAACAGCAACAAATTTGCTGTCACAAGGTATTGGCAAAACAGTGACATTTGTTCAGGTAGTAGTCTTTGTTTCCACTTTGCACTTTCATGAGTAGATGCACTACATGTGTCCTCTTTACAAAATTACCTTGACTGAAAGCTATAAAGGAATTAGTGGATAGAGTCTAATGCAGAATATAAGGGTATGCGTTCAGAAAATGATACAAAACCTAACAGCTCACTTGTTGTGATCTGTCATCACTCATTGTGATATTGTGTTTCGTTTCTAATGGTTGCCTTTCTTCATGTCAGTCCTTAAATCAAGAAAAAATTTATAGAGGCAATAAATTTACTTCTGCATCACAATGCTGAGTGTGCACCACAGTACATGTGCAGTTCAACGACTTAAAGTAAAAACTTAATCTTTATTTTAAGAAATAAAAAATAAACATGTAGTGGGAACAATTAATTATATTCTTTAAATACGTTGCACTGAAGTAATCTGATTACATTCACATTGTGCTCTGTTATGTGACTGGCAGTTTTCGTGACTAGATTTTTTTTTTTTTTGTTTTAGGCATTGTCATTTTCTTTCATTATGTTTCAGGAAAAGCATTTATTCCAAAACCGGATGTTGATGTTGGTATAGTTCATTTTACACCTCTAGTGAGACCTGTAATTCCGCTACCATTTTCACTTGTGGAAAAAGTTGTGCGAACCATCTTCAGTTACAGGCAGAAGTACAGTATTAGGGGTGCAGAGTAAGTATTTGATTCATAACGTTGGTGAAATGCTGCATAACAAGATAGATAGTATTAGCTGTGCTCTGAATTTTTTTGAATGTATTATTTATACACTGATGAGCCAAACTATCATGACCACTTACTTAAAAGCATGTTGGTCCATTTCTGGAATGCAATTCAGAAGTGATTCTGTGTGCCATGAATTCGACAAGTAGTTGATAAGTTTCCAGAAGTTTGTGGCCTACGCATGGGCGCACACTTGCCATAATATTTGTGCAATTGGTTTGTGGGTGTGGAGCTGGTGCCCAATAGTGTCCCAGTTTGTTTTCATTGGATTCAGTTACGTTGAATTTGATGGCCAAGATAACAATGCGAGTCAACTATCATGCTCCTCAGACCATTGCATCATAATTCTAGCCTTGTGGCATTGTCAGTTATCCTGCTGGAAGATACCACCACTGTTGAAGGAGACATGAAACATATGATGTTACATGTGGTCCCTGATAATTTTCATGCAGTCCACGGGTGTCATGTTGCCTTTGATTACTACCATGTGTCTCATGGAAGCCCAAGTGAATATGCCTCGTAACATAATACTGCTACCACCAGCCTTCGTCCGTGTCATGTTGCTGTTTTGAGCAGCCAATAGGCTGGATGACAGCATCTCTGGAAACAACCATTACCTGATTTAACAATAAATGTGATTCATCTGATCAGGTGGCATGATTTCCTTGATCCACTGTCCAATCTTAATGATTCCTTGCCCACCGTAATCACAATTGACAATGTTGTTGGGGCATCATGGGAATACGTAGAGTCCTTGCTGTGGAACACCATGTTCAACACTGTGTGATGAACGGTGTGCTCCAAAACACTTGTGCCTGTGCCAGCACTGAACTCTGTCATCTGATCTGCCAAAGATTACTGGCTATCCTGCTTTTGAGAGTGGGCAAGCCTCCGATCCCTATGTTCTATGATGAGGTATGGACGTCCAACTTCTTGTCACATACTCATGGTTCTAGCATTCTTCAACCACTTTCCATAGATGCTCACAACAGTAGCACACAAACAACTGACCAGCTTCACCGTTTCTGAGGTGCTTGCGCCTAGGCATTGGCCATAAAAACCCGTCTTTTGTCAAAGTTGCTTAATTTCGGTGGATTTTCACATTTTTGCCACTTATTATCTCTAGAACGGTTCCTCATTTGTCTCTGCTCCACTCACATTCTTCTCTTGCTGTGTCATGAGCCCTCAGTGCCACCAGACAACATCGCAGTGAGCAGAGGTCATGATGTTTTGGCTCATCATTGTAAGTAAATTGTATTTGTGTAGTGTTTATTTAATTTCATGACAACTTGATTATTGTAATTTTCAGGAATTGTGGAATGATGTGTCAGACCTTGTCTCACTTCCTTATGTGCAGTACAGAGGAGTGTTGTATTTTTAGTTGCAATAACAAGTTCTCCTTTTTCGTTCCTGCAAGATCAGATGATACGTGTTTGTAATATGAATTGTACTATGTTAAATTATTAAGAGAAGCTGCAATTAGTGTTGTTTAAATTTATTTAATGGTACATTTGTAAGTTAGTAATTAGGAAGCTTGTGGGGAGAGTTTTTGCTACTGGTTTTTCAAACTTGTACTGCATTCGAATATTATGAATTTCCTCAAGGAAAATTATCTATAGCACAGATCAGAAAATATCATTCTTGTGAAACACAACTAGCTCTTTATTTTCATGAAGTAATGAGTGCTGTGGACAGGGGATCTCAAATTGATTCCGTATTTCTAGATTTCCAAACCACTTTCTATATCATTCCTCACAAGTGGCTTCTAATGAAATTGTATACCTATGGAGTATTGTCTCAATTGTGCAACTGGATTCATGATCTCCTGTCAGAAAGGTCACAGTTCATGGTAACTAATGGAAAATCGAGTAAAATGGAAGTAGTATCTGGCACTCCCTCTGCTGTTCCTAATCTATATTAACAATTAAAGTCACAAGCTGAACATCACCCTTAGATTTTTGCATGTGATGTTTTCGTTTACCGTATGATAAAGTAATCAGAATACAAAAAACAATTAGAGGATTATGTAGACAAGATATCTGTATGGCGCAAAAAGTGGCAATTTGACCTAAATAATGAAAACTGAGGTCATCCACGTGAGTATTAAAAGGAATCCATTAAATTTCATTTATATGATAAATCAGGCAAATCTAAAGGCTGTCTATTCAGCTAAATACATACAAATTACTATTATGAACAACTTATGGAGGACATTGGAAAAGTTCAAAGAAGGGCATATCATTTTGTATAGACTCGAAATAGGAGAGTGAGTGTCACTGATATAATAGGCGAGTTGGGGTGGCAGTCATTAAAATGGACATTTTTTTGCTGCGGCAAAATCTTTGCAAGTAATTTCAGTCTTCGGTGTTCTCCAAATGCAAAGATATTTTGTTGATACCTACCTAGATAGGGAGGAATGACCATTGTCATAAAATAAGAGAAGTTGGAGGTCACACAGGAAGATTTAATTGTTCATTTTTCCTACGCCCTGTTAAGAGTGTGCAACGGTAGAGAGCAACAGTGTGAAAATGGTTTGTTGAATCCTCAGCAATGCAGTTAGTGTAAATTTCACAGTAGTCATGCAGATTTAAATGTAGATGCTGTTGCTATAGTTGACTTGGGACAGAAATGGAGTCTGTTGTTCGATACAAAAAAACTGGCATTAATTTTTGTGTCTTTCGCTGCACCCTTCACCATCACCTTCACCTAAACCATAAATGAGACATTATTTGCTATTCAACCCATAGAGGAGTCATGCAACTACTCAGTCACACATGGCTATGGCTTCTGGCACTAAGGCCTGACTGCAACTGTGCCTGATAGGTGCAGGTTAGGTGATTGGGTTATGGAGGTGGCCTGCAGTAGAAGGGGAGGAATGAAGGTGGAGGGGTGGAGGAAAGATGCTAAGGTTCTGTATGGAAACATGGAGAGACATGTTGGAGACATGATAAGAGTACAGCATCAGGATGAAGCAGTTGTTAAAATAAAGCAAATCATTTTGAATGGCATTTTATTGGTCCAGCTCTCTCATGAACACAATTAGGCATTGACCATTCAGACAGACAGACAACTTGGCAAGTCATGCCAACATAGAATGTGGCACACTGGTTGTGTGTGAAATTTGTAGATCACATGGCTGCCTTTGGTGGGGTAGGAAAGCCAATGACAGGGCTGCAGTAGTTGGTAGGAGGAGGATGTGTAGGACAGGTCTCGCATCTGAATCTACCACAGGGATATGAGTGATGAGACAAGGGGTTGGGAGGAGTAGTGGAATAGGGATGGACAATGATATTTCATAGATTGTATGGGTGGTGGAACACCATTGTGGGAGAGGTGGGGAGGATATTTCTCATTTCAAGACAAGATGAGAGATAGTTAAAACCCTGGTGGAAAATGTCATTCAGTTTCTCCAGTCCTGAGTGGTACTGAGTCACAAGGGGAGTATTCCTTTGTGACTGGACTATGGGTATGTGGGGAGATAATAGTGACTGGTGAGACAAGGTGTGGGAGATCTGTTTCTGGACAAGATTGGGAAGGTAATTTTTGTCTGTAAAGGTCTCAGAAAGACCCATGGTATATTTGGAGAGGAACAGTTTGCCACTATAGATGAAATGACAATGTGTGGCTAGGCTGCATGGAAAAGACTTCTGGATGGAATGGGTGGAGGTATTGTCATTGGTTGGCAGGTTTGACATAGATATAGGTACTGATGTAGTCATCCTTGAGGTGGAGTTAGACAGAAAGGTGACTTGTTGGACTGAGGAAGACCAGATAAAGGGAATACGGGAGATGATGCTGGGGTTACAGAGGAATGCGGATATAGTGTCATGACCCCCCAGTCCAGACCATGAAGATGTCATAAATGAGCCTGAAGGAGGTTCGTGGTTAGTTAAGAAGGGTTCCTCTAGATTGTCCTGGAGTAGGTTAGTGTAGGACAGTGCCATGTGGTTGCCAGTTGCTGTACCATGAATTTATTCGCAGGTGATGCCTTCAAAGGAGCAGAAATTGTGGGTGAGGATATAGTTGATTATGGTGATCACGAGTGAGTGTTAAGGTTTGGAGTTAGTTGGGAATTGGGAAAGTTAGTGTTCAGTAGCAGCAAGGCCACAAGTATTGAGGATGTTAGAGCGGCGGGAGCTGGTGCTTAAAACAATCTTTGGATTGAAAACAGCTTTGCTTTTTTAATTAGTATTTATTTTATGCTTATTCAACTACAAGTATTGCATATGAATATTTTTCATTGTTTCTTTCTTTTGCAGATGCCTCTTTCCAGGCCCAGCACGAGAGAGGCTTGGAAAAGAGATGTACATGCTTGCAGATGTAGATCCCACCACACGACCATTCCAACTTACCGTAGAAGAGTTTGGCAGACTCTGCACTGCTTACAAATGTATTTGTGATAAAGATCCACGACTTTACAAATATGAGTCGAGGGCCCAGAAAGACAAGCTTGCAGAATTTGAGGAACTTTATAGGTCAGAGGAAATGAACTTAGAATTTTCAGCTGAGTCACAGTGAAACTGTAGATTGTTTTTCGTAATAAAACTGAGGAAAATGTGCCAAAATGCTTCTTATTTCCATTCAAGAAATTGAATTTACGTGTATATTTCATCATATGATATGTGAAACACACACACACACACACACACACACACCATGGCAGTATCATTACAGATAGTATATCTTTTAACATTAGGCATTTATTGAATAAAAGACAACAGAGTTGAGACATGTATAAGTAAACTAATACATTACTGGAAATACAGGGTGTTTCAAAATGAATGTACGGGTTCTAAGGCTCTATAGAATTTATTACATTCAACTTACAATTATAAATAATACATCAAATGAAAGAGCAGCAGAAATAGCTTTCCTTAAGTGTTCAATGTGACCACCAATCATCTGACATCGATTTGGTATGGGAGTTCTTCCCAAACCTTGATCATTGGGTCTGGTATAATTGTTGCAACGATGCTGTTTGAGTCAGCTTGTTTGTGAACATGGAGGTCATGCAAAACAAGATCTGTCATTTAGCCCCTTGCAGCAAATAAAGTTCTGTGGTTCAGCTTCTTGCATTTGAGGAAAAGAGTCATAATTCTAGGGCATCAAGATAAGAAACACCAGTTATAGTTGCTCCACTGAAAAAGAAAGGCACATAAACTTTCCGTTGGGATATCGCACAGAAAAATTCAGCTGAGGTACTCTCTTTCCAACTATAATATCTTGTGGGGACTTGTTGACCCACAGATGTGCACATTACTTGTGCTCACATTTCCACTTAAGTGAAATGTCGATTCATCATCAAAGAAGACACAATCCAGAAAATCTTCATTGCCATGCAGCAATGTTTTGTTTGCAAAGTGGCACGTAAACCGTAGCATGTAGGCTTTAGAGCTTGTAACAACTGGAAACAATAAGGATTTAGTTGTAAGTGCCTCCTTAAGTCTCCACACAGACGTCACTGGAACTGCTAATTCATGACTAGCCTTCCGTACTGCTTTCTTGGGGATACACATGAAAGGCTCTCATTCATTCAACACTTTCTTCAGTCACTCTTGGCTCATTCCATTCCATTCTATTCCCCAAAGGTTGATACGCATAAACAAGTTTGAAATAATTGCTGAACATTCAGAGAATGTCCTCCAGAGCTTACTGCCTATTCGCGACATCTCCAACCAACCAACTGCCTGCTTCTCTGACGTGTGTGGATGGGAAAGGTCCTAAAGCCTCCACTAGCCTCAGTCCCGTACCAGTTTCCACTCCTGCCCTCATACCTCCCATTTCACTGTATTAATCTACACTCACTGTGTTCTACCTGTGGTCTTCCATTTCCTTTGTGCTATCTCCACACACCAAGCCCAATCCTGCCCTCATGTACACAGCTTTCTCTGCCCATGCAAGGGTGAGATTGCAAGTGTAACATTCCTATTCCATTTCCCTGATGCCTCTCCTTCCCATCTTTTGGTCTGCCTAATTTTCATGTTTGTCTTAAAACGTGCTGTCAGTAATATTTCTGAAACCTGTTTCCATTCCATAAGGCTCTTTTGCTCCTTTTGTTAACCAAAGTCCAACTCCATTTCTGTGCTGTGAACAGTGGGTCCAGAGTATAAATAGGTGTATCCATCTTGTGTTTGGATTTCTCCTAAATCTAACCATCTCGCCTCACTAAGTCTGAGAATGTCCAACCGGTAACTCATCATCTCCTTTGTAACCTTTTTCAGTCCAACTTAGAAGATGGAGAGAACATTTTTATGAAGTCTTAAACAGAGAGCAACCTGATGAGAGGGAGAGGCAATGGAATTTTCCAGATGACAGTGACAGAATCAGTGTAAACACACCAACTAAGACTGAAATTAAACTAGCTCTCAAACAGATAAAGAACGGGAAGGCTCCAGGAATGGATAATATTGCAATGTCTGCTAAAAGCAGACACTGATGCCATCGTAAATCTACTGCATCCATTGTTTGAGAAGATATGGTCAGAAGAGAAAATACCAAAGGATTGGAAAGAAGGGCTGATTATTAAGTTGCCAAAGAAAGGGGATACTACCAACTGTAATAACTGGCAAGGCATCACCCTCCTATCTGTACCAAGTAAATTACTCTGTAGATTGATGCTAAATCATATCAAGGACTCAGTCAAGGTACGACTGAGAAAAGAGCAAGCTGGGTTTAGAGAGCACAGAAGTTGTGTCGACCTCATCAACACACTGCGTATAATACTTGAGCAGAGTGCAGAATGGTAGAACACACTCTAACTTACATTTATTGATTTTGAAAACGCATTTGACTCTCTTAATAGGAGAGTTATGTGGCATGCTTTGGAAAAATATGGAATACCATCAAAGATAATAAATATTATTAAAGCCATGTATGATAGATACGAATGTAGAGTGCTACACAATGGGAAACTTACTGAGTACATCCAAAAAAATGGTGGGATGAAGCAGGAATATATTCTGTCACCTACCTTGTTCTTGTTGGTACTGGACAGCATAATGAAGAGAGTTGTTGATGGTAGGAGAAGAGGTGTTCAGTGGGGAATGCAAGACAGGCTTGAAGACCTTGACTTTGCTGACAATATCTGTTTGCTTTCGGAAAGATTGCATGGCATGGAAGAAAAAATGGAAAGACTGAAAGAGGAAGCAGAAATTGCAGTACTTAAAATAAATGTTGAGAAAGCTAAGGAAATGAGAATGTGATCTGGCCAGATGTTATATCAAATTACTAATTGTGGGAGATAACAAACCAGCAACCAATCTGTAAACAAATAAAGGAAAGAAAACGGAGGTGGATTGGTCACACAATATGCAAACAACAAGGAGCTGTTGAAAAGGCAGCTTTGGATTGGAACCCACAAGGAACACGTATACGTGGCTGCCCGAAAAAGACATGGAAACAAACTGTGGAAGAAGTAGTTCTGAAAGCTTGTAAAACATGGAGTGAAGTGAAATGTTTGGCTGCCAACAGAACCAGATGGAAGGTCTTTACTGCTGCCCTATGATCCAACAGGAAATAAGTAAAGTCAGTCAATTTTCACATTCATGGCACTGCTGTTCTGGGATGTGAAGGGGATTCTGTTTATAGATTATTTCCCCACTGGACAAACAATTACTGGAGACTACTGTGCTATCCCCCTGGAGAAATTGCAACAAAAGATACGTGAAAAAAGGCCAGGTTTAGCAAGGAAGAAAGTCTTCCTCCATCAAGACAATGCGCGCCCGCACACGTGCCGTCGCCGTGGCAAAATTACACGAAATACGGTATGAATTGTTGTCACACCTGCCTTATTCACCTGATAAGGCTCCATCAGACGTCCATCTCTTCCCAAAACTGAAAATTTTTCTTGGTGGACAAAGGGTCACTTCAAACGAAGAATTGAAGCTGGAGTTGACAAATATTTTTCAGGCTTGGAAAAAACTCATTTTCGATATGGGATCAAGGCTCTGGAACATCGCTGGACTAGGTGCATTAATCTACAAGGATACTACATTGAAAAATAAAAAAAGTTTCAGTGATGTAAGTACTTCTTTTGCGTTCCATTTCGAGAACTTTTCAAACCATCCACCAACAAGATAAGAGTTAAAGCTACCAACTCAGATGTGGAAATCCTGCAACCATCTGGTAAAGATAACTGTTAACATTTGGTGTGTACAGAACTTTAACTGTCATTGCTACTAGACTCATTTATGTATCTTCTGTACATAATAGTGTCACAGTTTTCCTTAAGTCCTTGGAATATGTCAAAAGATGTTACGTCTTATAGGATGGACTATCTGCCAAGAAAGTGTCAGAATAAGTGGTCCATTGAGGGTAGTTGAAGGTCATTACTTAGCTTTTAATCTCTCCCTAGTTTGGCAGCTTGGGTCATTTATTAAGAGAGAAAAAGGGGGTGGGTGGGAAAGAGAGAGAGAGAGAGAGAGAGAGAGAGAGAGAGAGAGAGAGAGAGAGGGGGGGGGGGGGGGGAGTAGTGTTTGTCTGTGTGCGTTAAACCATTAAACCAAATTGTTTAATCTGGGTGTTTCAGGATTATTGCTCTATAGCAGGCACTGAGTGAGGTAGTGGTGTGGGTAGCACATTGGATTCACATTCAGGAGAACAGTGACTCAAATCACCATCCAGCCAACCAGATTTAGGTTTTCCTTGATTTTCCTAAATAGCTAGATGGTTCATGTAAAAGAGCATTGCCAATTTCCTTCCTCATTCTTCCTCAGTCTGAGCTTGTGCTATTTGTCTAATAACCTAATTGTCAATGGGACTTTAAATAGTTACCTTCATTCCTTTTTTCCATAGTGGGCAAGTAGTTGCTAGACCTGAGCCTTAGTGGCATTGTGCCTACTTTATAAGAAGACCATTAATGAGGTTTTTGCAGAAAGACTCCGATGACTAACTTTCCTCTGCCGCTTTTAAAAGGGGTGTAGAACACATTTTATCAATCATACTGTAGATTCATTTGGAAAATACGTGTTTTGCAGGAACATTAGGATTAGATGTAAGATATAGTAGTGTCGCCTGCCCCGTTGGTGTTGCTGAGAAACCTTAAACCACTTGGCAGTTCATAGTCTAACATCCCATGTGCGGACAGTGGTTGTCCTGTTGAAAAGTGGCTTCATGATATTGTTGCAGGAGTGGTTACACAGGGTGTGGAACGTCCATGATGTACCATTCTCATTAGCATTCCCTCAGTCACGACAGCTGTGACCTGAAGTCACACCTAATAGCTCTCCACACCATGATGACAGGAGTGACATCGCTGTGCTTCACCAAGACATGGGATGAATGAGACAGGCCCCTAGGTCACCGCCATACTCCCAGATGGTCGTCTAGGGTAAAGCAGAACAATGACTAATCACTCAACAAAACACAGTGTGAGGCCATTCGTTAACAGTCCATGCTTACTGGTCATGGCACCCCTCCAAACACAGCCATTTATGTTGTAGTTTAACAGCAGCCTATGCTGGGGATGGTAATTCTGCTGTCAAGTTTCTGCTAGTTTCCAACCAATGGTGCAGGATGACACAGAAAGTTAGATGGAGGCCATTACATGTTCTTGGATGGCAGCAGATATGTTATGAAATGCTTTGTGCAGAATATGATGATGCACTTGGTCGACCAGAACCTTGGCAATCAGTATGTGTGCCGTCTGGTTCCCATGCAGTCAAACGTCGGGTCACTCTCAAATATGGATATTGCATGATTCGACCAGCTAGCCAAATCAATACTTGCACAAGATCTCTGTCAAATTGTTGGCTGCTGGCAACACTGTCTCACATGAGTATGAGTTATCTCAATGTCCTTCAGTTATCACTCAAAGCCTGATGGTGTTCATGCTGCTTATATATCCTATCAGCCATGGTATCAACATTAAACATGGATAACACTAATGCGCTCTGGTGGCCATTCTACGAGTCACAGAAAATTGCAGCTCTAATCATTAACATACCCACCATGTATCTACATCTACATCCATACTCCACAAGCCACCTGACGGTGTGTGGCAAGGGTACCTTGAGTACCTCTATCAGTTCTCCCTTCTATTCCAGTCTCGTATTGTTCATGGAAAGAAGGATTGTCAGTATGCCTCTGTGTGGGCTCTAATCTCTCTGATTTTAACCTCATGGTCTCTTCGCGAGGTATACTTACGAGAGAGCAATATACTGCTTGACTCCTTGGTGAAGGTATGTTCTCGGAACTTCAACAAAAGCCTGTACCGAGCTACTGAGCGTCTCTCCTGCAGAGTCTTCCAATGGAGTTTATCTATCATCTCTGTAACGCTTTCACAATTACTAAATGATCTTGTAACGAAGCGCACTGCTCTCCGTTGGATCTTCTCTCTCTCCTATCAACCCTGTCTGGTACGGATCCCACACTGGTGAGCAGTATTCAAGCAGTGGGCGAACAAGTGTACTGTAACCTACTTCCTTTGTTTTCGTATTGCATTTCCTTAGGATTCTTCCAATGAATCTGTCTGGGATCTGCCTTACCGACGATCAACTTTATATGATCATTCCATTTTAAATCACTCCTAATGTGTACTCCCAGATAATTTATGGAATTAACTGCTTCCAGTTGCTGACCTGCTATATTGTAGCTAAATGATAAGGGATCTGTCTTTCTCTGTATTCGCAGCACATTACACTTGTCTACATTGAGATTGTTGCCATTCCCTGCACCATGCGTCAATTCGCTGTAGATCCTCCTGCATTTCAGTACAATTTTCCATTGTTACAACCTCTCGATATACCACAGCAACATCCGCAAAAAGCCTCAGTGAACTTCCGATGTTATACACAAGGTCATTTATGTATATTGTGAATAGCACCGGTCCTATGACACTCCCCTGCGGCACACCTGAAATCACTCTTACTTCAGAAGACTTCCCTCCATTGAGAATAACATGCTGCGTTCTGTTATCTAGGAGCTCTTCAATCCAATCATGCAATTGGTCAGATAGTCCATATGCTCTTACTTCATTCATTAAATGACTGTGAGGAATTCTATCGAACGGCTTGGAGAAGTCAAGAAACACGGCATCTACCTGGGAACCCGTGTCTATGGTCCTCTGAGTCTCGTGGGTGAATAGCGCGAGCTGGGTGTCGCACGATCGTCTTTTTTGAAACCCATGCTGATTCCTACAGAGTAGATTTCTAGTCTCCAGAAAAGTCATTATACTTTAACATAATACGTGTTCCAAAATTGTACAACTGATCAACATTAGAGATATAGGTCTATAGTTCTGCACGTCCCTTCTTGAAAACGGGGATGACCTGTGCCCTTTTCCAATCTTTTGGAATGCTATGCTCTTCTGGAGACCTACAGTACACCGCTGCAAGAAGAGGGGCAAGTTCCTTCGCGTACTCTGTGTAAAATCGAACTGGTATCCCATCAGGTCCAGCGGCCTTTCCTCTTTTGAGCTATTTTAATTGTTTCTCTATCACACTGTCGTCTACTTCGATATCTACCATTTTGTCATCTGTGCGACAATCTAGAGAAGGAACTACAGTGCAGTCTTCCTCTGTGAAACAGCTTTGGAAAAAGACATTTAGTATTTTGGCCTTTAGTCTGTCATCCTCTGTTTCAGTACCATTTTGGTCACAGAGTGTCTGGACACTTTGTTTTGATCCACCTACCGCTTTGACATAAGGCCAAAATTTCTTAGGGTTTTCTGCCAAGTCAGTACACGGAACTCTTCTTTCGAATTCATTGAACGCCTCTCGCATAGCCTTCCTCACACTGCATTTCGTATCGCATAATTTTTGTTTGTCTGCAAAGCTTTTGCTATATTTATGTTTGCTGTGAAGTTCCCTTTGCTTCCACAGCAGTTTTCTAGCTAGCTTGTTGTACCACAGTGGCTCTTTTCCATCTCTTACGATCTTGCTTGGCACATATTCATCTAATGCATATTGTATGATGGTTTTGAACTTTTGCCACTGATCCTCAACACTATCTGTACTTGAGACAAAACGTTTGTGTTGAGATGTCAAGTACTCTGAAATCTGCTTTTTGTCACTTCTGCTAAACAGAAAAATCTTCCTACCTTTTTTAATATTTCTGTTTATGGCTGAAATCAACGATGCAGTAACTGGTTTAGGATCGCTGATTCTCTGTTCTGCGTTAACTGTTTCAAATAGTTACATTGCTGTCACACTGTGTCTTCTGAGTGCTACACTGTTTTTATCAGGCAATATATGTTCTGGATATCAGTCTTCAGAATAGTTTGGTGCAACCTGCCCTGAATTCTCTTTGCTAAGCTCTTCATCTCAGAGTAGCATTCGCACATTACATCCTCAGTTATTTGCTGATGTACTCCACTGTCTGCCCTTATTACCCTCTAAAAGCTCTCTCTAGTCTGTGGAAGTTATTACCTAATGTGTTAACACACAAATTTATTTACTTATTTTTTTATTTACACGTCACGTTCCGTAGGACCAGATCTCCAAGGTCATGGAACGTGTCAGTACATGAAATTACAACATAAAAGTAATAACACGTAAAAATAAAATCTTTATGAACTCAACAAAAACAAGTCAAGCCATAAGTTTAAATAAATGCGATTAACAATGTAACATAAGAATCAGCTTAAGTTTTCAAGAAACTCCTCAATATAATAGAAGAAGTAATACATGAGGAAACTCTTCAGTTTAGGTTTGAAAGCACTTGGATTACTGCTAATATTTTTGAATTCTTGTAGCTTACTGAAAATGGATAAAGCAGTATACTGCACACCTTTCTGCACAAGAGTTAAGTAGTCTGATTCAAATGCAGGTCAGATTTCTGCCAAGTATTAACTGAGTAAAAGCTGCTGATTCTTGGGAATAAGCTGATATTGTTGCAACGAATGACAGTAAAGAATATATATATTGAGTGGCCAATGTCAAAATACCCAGACTAGTGAACAGGGGTTGAAAAGAGGTTTGTGAACTTACAGCACTTATTGGCCGATCACCCATTTCTGAGCCAAAAGCATCATTTTAGCATGGGAAGAGTTACCCCAAAGTATAATACCATATGACATAAATGAATGAAAATGAATAAAGTAGACTATCATCTCGAATGATCACTTACTTCAGATACTGTTTGAATAGTAAAAATGGCAGCATTAAGTCTCAGAACAAGATCCTGAACACTGGACTTCCACGTAAGTTTACCATTTATCTGAACACCTAGAAAGTTGAACTGTTCAGTTTCACTAATCGTATACACATTCTTAGTTAGTTAACTTACGGGTTTGTTGAATTTTGTGTTAGAAGCTGTAAAAGCTGAGTCTTACTGCGATTTAGTGTTAGTTTGTTTTCTACAAGCCATGAATTTATGTCATGAAGCGCACTATTTGAAACAGAGCCAATGTTGCACACAAGATCCTTTACTACCAAACTGGGGTCATCAGCAAACAGAAATATTTTAGAATTACCCATAATACTAGAGGGCATATCATTTATATAAATAAGGAACAGGAGTGGCCAAAACACTGACCTCCCATTTGAGCGTAACCCACTCAGACCCCACATCACAACCATTCCGAACACTGTGAATAATGATATTTTTCTGGTCTGTTGTTAAAGTAAGAGGTGAACCAATTGAGAGCTACTCCCCATGTTCCATAATGGTCCAACTTCTGGAGCTGCCCATTGTGATATTCAGTATTGTAGTATCGACAACCTGAGAGAACTCCAAATGCTTCTCATCATTCCTCAGTATTTTAGTTTCTCATTTCTTTCCTCGTTGATTCTTCTGTAAAATTCTCTTAAACTTCAGTCTACTCTTCATCATTACTGAATTGTGACCTGATTCTATATCTGCTCTTGGATAAGCCTTTCAATCCCATATCTGATTTCAGAATCTTTCTGGCCATCATGTAATTCAGTTTAAATCTTACCATGTCTCTGGGCTTTTTCAAAGCACAACTCCTCTTGTATTTTTTGAACAGTATATTTGCTATTACTAGCTGCAGCTTCTTGCGGAATTCAGTCTCTCCCTTCTCTCTTTCTTACTAGCAATCCCTTTTCATACTGAATTACCTGTTCAGTATCTGCTTATACTTGCATTAGCTTTTCATCTTCTGCTTGTGATGTTGGCATGAATACTTGAACTATTGGTGTAAGTGTCGCTTTGCTATAATTTCTGATGACAACTGTTCATGGTAACATACTGTTTACTCTACCTTCTCATTCATAACAAATCCTATTCCTGTTACATCATTTTCTGCTGCTGTTGAAATTACACTATAGTCATGTGGCTGGAATTCCTGTTGTTCTTTCCATTTCACTTCTTACATTCCACACTTTGTCACATTCTATGTTACTCTTTTGTTCATTATTCAGTATTTTTCTCGTGATTACCTTTGTCTTGGCAGTCCCCTTCCTGAGATCCAAATGTAGGATTAATTTAGAATCATTTGCAACATCATTTCTATTCTTCTGCCTTTCAGTGGCAATTTCCATCTGCTCCACCACTCTCTTTGGCAAAGCTGTTGGCTGAACTAGGGGGAGTCAATGTACCAGAAATCTTCGGCCCACTTGCTGATAACTTTCATTCAAATTTTAAGCAGTGACTTGGTCTGAACCTGCACTCAGGATGGTTTTGATCACTAGGAAAAAGGCACTACCCATAGACCATAAGAAATTGTAACCACCAATATGATTCTCTCTAAGGTAGTTGAGGAAAGGGTTACATGCAGGACTGACCTCTGTGGTATTTCATTCCCTGAAACCTATTATTGTCAAGAGTGGCTCAAATTCTGATACGTAATGCCCAAAGTAGCAAGAAGTTCTAAATGAAAATTTGCAAATCGGCGTTGAATCCTTGTTCACTGAGTGTGTTGTTGAGCGTCAGTTGCATTTTCTAAATTTACATCCATATTCTGCAAACTGTGTTACGGTGTGTGCTGGAGGATACTTTGTATACCACAGTCACTCTCTTTCACTAACCCCCCCCCCCCCCCCCCCCCCCACTCCTGCCCCTTTCCTAATCTAGTCAAACACAGTGCACAATGAAGTACTTTCTTCTCATCCATCCCGTAAGTCTCCCCTGACCCAGTACCCCTTTCCCTAAACCTCTCCAGCCCTTTTTCTTCACCTCTCTTCCTTCCTCTACCAGGAGGAGGAGCTATTGGCTCCAAAAGCTTGCGGAAGTTAAACCTTGTGTAACAAAGATGATGTGACTTACCAAACGAAAGCGCTGGCAGGTCGAAAGACACACAAACATACACATAAAATTCAAGCTTTCGCAACAAACTGTTGCCTCATCAGGAAAGAGGGAAGGAGAGGGAAAGACGAAAGGATGTGGGTTTTAAGGGAGAGGGTAAGGAGTCATTCCAATGCCGGGAGCGGAAAGACTTACCTTAGGGGGGAAAAAGGACGGGTATACACTCGCACGCGCACACACACACATCCATCCATCCACACATATACAGACACAAGCAGACATATTTAAAGACAAAGAGTTTGGGCAGAGATGTCAGTCGAGGCGGAAGTGCAGAGGCAAAGATGTTGTTGAATGACAGGTGAGGTATGAGTGGCGGCAACTTGAAATTAGCGGAGATTGAGGCCTGGTGGGTAACGGGAAGAGAGGATATATTGAAGAGCAAGTTCCCATCTCCGGAGTTCGGATAGGCTGGCGTTGGTGGGAAGTATCCAGATAACCCGGACGGTGTAACACTGTGCCAAGATGTGCTGGCCGTGCACCAAGGCATGTTTAGCCACAGGGTGATCCTCATTACCAACAAACACTGTCTGCCTGTGTCCATTCATGCGAATGGACAGTTTGTTGCTGGTCATTCCCACATAGAATGCATCACAGTGTAGGCAGGTCAGTTGGTAAATCACGTGGGTGCTTTCACACGTGGTTCTGCATTTGATCGTGTACACCTTCCGGGTTACAGGACTGGGGTAGGTGGTGGTGGGAGGGTGCATGGGACAGGTTTTACACCAGGGGTGGTTACAAGGATAGGAGCCAGAGGGTAGGGAAGGTGGTTTGGGGATTTCATAGGGATGAACTAGCAGGTTACGAAGGTTAGGTGGACGGCGGAAAGACACTCTTGGTGGAGTGGGCAGGATTTCATGAAGGATGGATCTCATTTCAGGGCAGGATTTGAGGAAGTCGTATCCCTGCTGGAGAGCCACATTCAGAGTCTGGTCCAGTCCCGGAAAGTATCCTGTCACAAGTGGGGCACTTTTGTGGTTCTTCTGTGGGAGGTTCTGGGTTTGAGGGGATGAGGAAGTGGCTCTGGCTATTTGCTTCTGTACCAGGTCGGGAGGGTAATTACGGGATGCGAAAGCTGTTGTCAGGTTGTTGGTGTAATGGTTCAGGGATTCTGGACTGGAGCAGATTCGTTTGCCACGAAGACCTAGGCTGTAGGGAAGGGACCGTTTGATGTGGAATGGGTGGCAGCTGTCATAAGGCAGGTACTGTTGCTTGTTGGTGGGTTTGATGTGGACGGACGTGTGAAGCTGGCCATTGTACAGATGGAGGTCAACGTCAAGGAAAGTGGTGTGGGATTTGGAGTAGGACCAGGTGAATCTGATGGAACCGAAGGAGTTGAGGTTGGAGAGGAAATTCTGGAGTTCTTCTTCACTGTGAGTCCAGATCATGAAGATGTCGTCAATAAATCTGTACCAAACTTTGGGTTGGCAGGCCTGGGTAACCACGAAGGCTTCCTCTAGGCAACTCATGAATAGGTTGGCGTACGAGGGGCCCATCCGGGTACCCATGGCTGTTCCCTTTAATTTTGTTTGTGTTTGTGTTTGTTTCTGTGTCTTTCGACCTGCCAGCACTTTCGTTTGGTAAGTCACATCATCTTTGTTTTTTGATAAATTTTTCCCACGTGGAGTGTTTCCCTCTATTATATTAATATCATTAATTTGAACCCAACAATTACGTTTGTTATTGTCACTGTTGCACTTCGAAATCTTTCCTGTCGTCTTATTTTCTCTTTGTGTTTTTGCCAGTAGTTTCACTTTGTATTCACCTTCTCCTTTTTACCGAAATCTGCTATACAATTTTATCCCGCCTATATATACTCAATAATACGTAACCCACTTCCAAACCATAACCAAAAAAAATTTTTTTTGCCGCTTTCAACACTACCGCTGCTATAAAATCCACCATTTCTAGTTCACAAACAGTTCCTTTCACCTTTTAAACAACCATTTCGGCTATTTCTAATAACTTTTGCTTTATTTCCATTTCCGTTTTTCCCACATCACTGATAATTTTTAGCCACTTCCCACAGGTTTTAACGTCATTATTTCTTCGTCAGACAATTGTTAAGCTCATTTTCATAATCTATCACCACAAAACCACTCCTTTTAATACATTACACGCAGTTTTTTCGAAATTTTCCCGAATTTCTCCGTCCTTTAACGTGTTTTGGTGGCAACACAACCACCTAACCTTTATGCACATCGTTGTCTACCAACCCAAGTCCAACATAGCCCAGCTGTAACCAACACCTTTTCGCCTTTTTCACACCAGATCTCCAGTTACTTTCCAGTTCACCTTTATCTCTCCCCATATATTTTTATTTTCATTTTCATTTCAGCCTCATGGTACACTTTCCACCTTCTAATACCATGTCACCCTCACAACACCCCCACAACGACCCCATTAAGTTTTATTTACATTCCCTCCGCAAACATGCCTTCGCCCTAGCCAGATTACGCTCCCATATTCTATTTTCTCAGGGTTGTCTGACATTTGGCATCACCCCCAAAGGCCTCACACTTAAAGTTCCCATCTCTGGCTGCAACCCTTCCTTCCATCAGTCCCTATACCAGTTCCAAACTGAACAATCCATTGCCCTCACCTACCTAATCCTTCACCTACACATCAACTTAGCCAATGAACACACCCGTCAACTCCTATCCTTAATAAAAGTCCTTAATCTTCCCTCTCCCACATCCACACCGGCTTTTCAGAGCATCCTCCTACAGGCCAACTGCAAATTAGAACAGCATGCCACCCTCCACCTCAAAAAACTATCCAATCTCCTGGTTTCCCACCTCCGGAAAGGCAACTCACTCACCCTTCACAACTTTTCCAGCAAACCTCAACCTCCTCTCATTGCACACAAACCCAGTCTCTCCCATCTACTCAATCTCCCACTTCCAGCTCCACTCCCTCCAAAACCTCAAAATTCCAATCAACACAATCTGGAAGCACAACACCCTAATTCAGTAGTTAACCTTTCCTCCAAACCTCTCTCCCAATCCGAAACCTCTGTCCTATCCAAAGGCCTCACCTTCAGCCCCACTCCCAGATTCAACCAAACAGCCCTCGTCAAACATTTACTGTCCTACTCTCGTACTCTCTGCTGGAAATATCACTTTGCCACGAAGAAAAATGATCCTAATCCTACTCCCAATGATCCAACTCCCCAGGACACTATCCAAATTGAACCCTGCCTGGAACAGTTCCGTCCTCCGTCGCAGCGGGACCCACCTCCTCTTCCTCAAAATCACCCTCTCCAAACCTTCCAGGAATTTCGGACTTCCAGCCTTGCATCTCAATCCTTCTTAAAAAACCTTAATCCTACTCCCAACATCACCGCTGCTGAAGCCCAGGCTATCCGTGATCTGAAGGCTGACCGATCCATCGTCATTCTTCCGGCGGACAAGGGTTCGACGACCGTGGTACTTGATCGTCGTGGGTATGTGGCTGAGGGACTGCGTCAGCTTTCAGACAACACCACATACAAAGTTTGCCAAGGTAATCCCATTCCCGATGTCCAGGCGGAGCTTCAAGGAATTTTCAGAACCTTAGGCCCCCTGCAAAACCTTTCACCTGACTCCATCAACCTCCTGACCCCCCCGACACCCCGCACCCCTACCTTCTACCTTCTTCCTAAAATTCACAAACCCAATCATCCCGGCCACCCCATCGTAGCTGGTTACCAAGCCCCCACAGAACGTATCTCTGCCTACGTAGATCAACACCTTCAACCCATTACATGCAGTCTCCCATCCTTCATCAAAGACACCAACCACTTTCTCGAACGCCTGGAATCCTTACCCAATCTGTTACCCCCGGAAACCATCCTTGTAACCATCGATGCCACTTCCTTATACACAAATATTCCGCACATCCAGGGCCTCGCTGCGATGGAGCATTTCCTTACACGCCGGTCACCTGCCACCCTACCTAAAACCTCTTTCCTCATTACCTTAGCCAGCTTCATCCTGACCCACAACTTCTTCACTTTTGAAGGCCAGACATACCAACAATTAAAGGGAACAGCCATGGGTACCAGGATGGCCCCCTCATACGCCAACCTATTCATGGGTTGCCTAGAGGAAGCCTTCTTGGTTACCCAGGCCTGCCAACCCAAAGTTTGGTACAGATTTATTGATGACGTCTTCATGATCTGGACTCACAGTGAAGAAGAACTCCAGAATTTCCTCTCCAACCTCAACTCCTTTGGTTCCATCAGATTCACCTGGTCCTACTCCAAATCCCACGCCACTTTCCTTGACGCTGACCTCCATCTGTCCAATGGCCAGCTTCACACGTCCGTCCACATCAAACCCACCAACAAGCAACAGTACCTGCCTTATGACAGCTGCCACCCATTCCACATCAAACGGTCCCTTCCCTACACCCTAGTCTTCGTGGCAAACGAATCTGCTCCAGTCCAGAATCCCTGAACCATTACACCAACAACCTGACAACAGCTTTCGCATCCCGTAACTACCCTTCCGACCTGGTACAGAAGCAAATAACCGGAGCCACTTCCTCATCCCCTCAAACCCAGAACCTCCCACAGAAGAACCACAAAAGTGCCCCACTTGTGACAGGATACTTTCCGGGACTGGACCAGACTCTGAATGTGGCTCTCCAGCAGGGATACGACTTCCTCAAATCCTGCCCTGAAATGAGATCCATCCTTCATGAAATCCTGCCCACTCCAACAAGAGTGTCTTTCCGCCGTCCACCTAACCTTCGTAACCTGTTAGTTCATCCCTATGAAATCCCCAAACCACCTTCCCTACCCTCTGGCTCCTATCCTTGTAACCGCCCCCGGTGTAAAACCTGTCCCATGCACCCTCCCACCACCACCTACTCCAGTCCTGTAACCCGGAAGGTGTACACGATCAAATGCAGAGCCACGTGTGAAAGCACCCACGTGATTTACCAACTGACCTGCCTACACTGTGATGCATTCTATGTGGGAATGACCAGCAACAAACTGTCCATTCGCATGAATGGACACAGGCAGACAGTGTTTGTTGGTAATGAGGATCACCCTGTGGCTAAACATGCCTTGGTGCACGGCCAGCACATCTTGGCACAGTGTTACACCGTCCGGGTTATCTGGATACTTCCCACCAACGCCAGCCTATCCGAACTCCGGAGATGGGAACTTGCTCTTCAATATATCCTCTCTTCCCGTTACCCACCAGGCCTCAATCTCCGCTAATTTCAAGTTGCCGCCACTCATACCTCACCTGTCATTCAACAACATCTTTGCCTCTGCACTTCCGCCTCGACTGACATCTCTGCCCAAACTCTTTGTCTTTAAATATGTCTGCTTGTGTCTGTATATGTGTGGATGGATGGATATGTGTGTGTGTGTGTGTGTGTGTGTGTGTGTGTGTGTGTGTGTGTGTGCGCGCGCGAGTGTATACCCGTCCTTTTTTCCCCCTAAGGTAAGTCTTTCTGCTCCCGGGATTGGAATGACTCCTTACCCTCTCCCTTAAAACCCACATCCTTTTGTCTTTCCCTCTCCTTGCCTCTTTCCTGATGAGGCAACAGTTTGTTGCGAAAGCTTGAATTTTGTGTGTATGTTTGTGTGTCTTTCGACCTGCCAGCGCTTTCGTTTGGTAAGGCACATCATCTTTGTTTTTGATAAATTTTTCCCACTTGGAATGTTTCCCTATATATATATATATATATATATATATATATATATATATATATATATAAAATTAATTTTCAACATTTTTGTATAGCACCACATCCCAAAGGCTTCAATTCTCTTCTGCTGTGGTTTACCACAGTCCATATTTCACTGCCATAACAATGCTGTGCTCCAAACTTACATTCTCGGGATTTTCTTCCTAAAATTCAGACTTACGTTTGATACTAGTAGATTTCTCTTGGCCAGGAATCCCCTTTTTGCCAGCACTAGTCTGCTTTTGACAGACTCCTTGCTCTGTCCATCATGGGTCATTTTGGTGCTTAGGTAACAGAATTTCTTAACTTCGTCTTCTTCATGACCTACAATCCTGGTGTTTCTCACTGTTCTCACTTCTGCTTCATCTCATTACTTCCAACTTTCTTCTTTGTACTCTCAATGCGTATTCTATACTTATTAGATTGTTCATTCCATTCAACAGGTCTTGTAATTTTTCTTCACTTTCATTGAAAATAGCGATGTCATCAGTGAATCTTATTGTTGATATGCATTCACCTTGAATTTTAATCCCACTTTTGAACATTTATTTTATTCCCATCATTACTTGTTCAATATATAGACTGTACAGTAAGAGTGAAAGACTGCACCCTTGTCTTACACCATTTTTAATCCAAGCATTTCATTCTTGGTCTTCCACTCTTATTATTCCCTCTTGGCTCTTGTACAAGTTATGTATTACCCATCTCTCCCTATAGCTTATCCCTGTGTTGTGCAAAATTTCAAACTTCTTGCATCGTTTGACATGGTCGAGCACTTTTTTCAGGTTTACGAATCCTATGAACAAGTCTCGACTTTTCTTTAGTCTTGCTTCCATTATCAACCACTGTCAGAGCTGCCTCTTTAGTGTCTTTACCTTACCTAAAGCCAAACTGATTATTGCCTAACATGTCCTCAATTTTATTTTCCATTCTTCTGTATATTATTCTTGTCAGAACCTTGGACGCATGAGCTGTTAATGTGATTGTCCGGTAATTCTTGTGCTTATCAGCCTTTGCAGACTTTGGAATTCTGTGTATGATATTTTTCCAAAAGTCAGAAGGTATTAGCACCAGACTCGTACAGTCTATGCAGCAATGTGAATAGTCATTTTGTTGCCACTTCCTCTGATTATTTTAGGAATTCTGATGGGTTGTTACCTATTCCTTCTGCCTTATTTTATCTTAAGTCTTCCAAAGCTCTTTTAAATTCTGATTCTAATACTGTGTCCCTTATCTCTTCTATATTGACTCATGTTTCTTCTTCTATCCCATCAGACAAGTATTCTCCCTCATAGAGGCCTTCATTGTACTCTTTCCACCTGTCTGCTATCTCCTCTGCATTTAACAGGTAAGTTAGAGAATTTAGAAAGGATAGAGGTTTGGTGGAAGAAACAACTGGACTCCTGGTCAGGTGAGCATAGAGTTAGCAGCATCATAGAAACAGATGGGAATGAGACAGAAGTAGACCAAATAACGAATAAGGAAATAGGAGTTTGGGTAAGCTATTATGAGCAACATGGTGAGGACATTCTTGTAGCCAAGAAAGACATCAAGCCAACACCCACGACAGTAGTACAAGTTGACAGCTAGCTCTGCACATGAAGATGGTTAAAGTACATGAAAATTTGTGAATGGTGACTTCAAACAATGAGAGATTCAGGATGGAATAGTGATAATATTATGAAAAGGGTAGAATATAGTGGAAATGTGAAGTCACAGACAGGCACAACAAAAAGACTGTTAAACAAGTAAGCTTTTGGCCAAAAAGCTTTCTGAATTAGACACACACACACACACACACACACACACACACACACACACACACACACACCTATATTCATGCAAATGAAACTCTTGCACACAACCAGTCTCTGGCTGCCGAGGCCAGAGTGTGGGCAACTGTGCATGATGGGAGAAGGTATCTGGGTGGTGGGTGTAAGTTGGAGGCTGGAATAGGTGGAGATAGCACAATAGGGGTGGGGCTGGTGAAGTGCTGCTTATGCTCGAGGTGGAGAAAGGGTAAGGGACCAAGTGGAGTCAGGAGGTTAGGCGGGGCAGGGGGGGAAGGGGGGAGCAGAAAAGGAGAGAAGTAAAAAGACTGTGCGTGTGTTGGTGGAGTAGAAGGCTGTGAAACTGTGTTGTGCCAGAACGGGAACATGGAAGACTGCAAACTGTTGTGCCAGAATGGGGACGTGGAAGACTGCAATGACTAATGATGTCTGAGGCCAGGAGGGCTACAGGAAAGTACGACATTGCAGAGAGAGTTCCCACATGTGCAATTCAGAAAGTTGGTGTTGGTAGGAAGGATTCAGAGAGCACAAACTGTGAAGCAGTCATTGAAATGAAGAACGTCGTGCTCAGCAACAGGGTGGTTCACTTGTTTCTTGGCCATAGTTTGTTGGTGGCCATTCGTGTGGACAGACAGCTTATTGGTTGCCATGTACATGTAAAACACAGCACAGTGGCTGCAGCTTAGCTTGTAGAGCACATGACTTGTTTTGCAAGTAGTCCTGCCTTGATGGGCTGGCCGGAGTGGCTGAGGGGCTCTAGGTGCTTCAGTCTGGAACCGCGCGACCGCTACGGTTCCAGGTTCGAATCCTGCTTCAGGCATGGATGTGTGTGATGTCCTTAGGTTAGTTAGGTTTAAGTAGTTGTAAGTTCTAGGGGACTGATGACTTCAGAAGTTAAGTCCCATAGTGCTCAGAGCCATTTGAACCATTTTTTTTGCCCTTGATGGACTACATGATGCTTGTAACAGGACTGGGTAGGTGGTGGTGGTGGTGGTGGTGGTGGTGGTGGTGGATGGGACAGATTTTGCTTCTAGGTCATATTGGAGATATGAGACATGAGACAGTGGTTTGGAAGTAGGTTTTGTTTGGTGATGGATGAGGATATTGTGTAGGTCCAGTGGGTGGCGGTATACTACTGTGAGAGGAGTGGGAAGAATAGTGGGTAGGACATTGCTCTTTTCAGGGAATGATAAGAGGTAGTCGAAACCCTGGCATAGAATGTGATTCAGTTGCTCCAGTCCTGCGCGATAGTGAGGGGAGTGACCCTCTGTGGCCAGAAGGTGGAACACTGAAAGGTGGTGGATGACTGGAGAGATAAGGCATGGGAAATTTGTTTCTGTGCGAGGTAGGGAGTGTAAATACAGTCTGTGAAGGCCTCAGTGTGACCCTTGGTCCTGTCACAAGAATCACCTATCCTATCAAAGGCAGGGCTACCTGTGAAGCTAGGCACGTGATCTACAAGCTAAGCTACAACTACTGTGTTGCATTCTACGTGGGCATGACAACCAACAGGCTGTCTGTCCGCATGAGTGGCCACCGACAAACTGTGGTCAAGAAGCAGCTGGACCACCAAGTTTTTCAGCATGCTGCCCGAAATGACCTTCATTTCAGTGCCTGCCATCTGGATCCTTTCTACCAACATCAGTTTTTCTGAATTGTGGGAACTCTCCCTGTAATATATCCTATGTTCCCATAACCCTTCTGGCCCCAACCTTCGTTAGTCATTGTTCTTTATCCACCTGTCCTCTCCCCTGTTCCCAGTCCAGCACTACACAGCTGCACAGTCTTCCATTCAACCGATGCACCAACAGTCTTTTTAGTTCTCTCCTTTCCTATTCCCCTCCCCTGCTCCCCCCCCCCCTCCCCCCCCTGCACTAGCAGCCCTACCCTCTATCCATCTCATCCATGTATGCTCCCACAAGCAGCCCTTTACTGTCCTCTACACCTACCCTGCTGTCTCTCCACCACCCAGACTGCTTCTCTCATCATGCGCTGTTGCTTACATTTTGACTTCAGCAGCCAGAGAACTGATGGTGTGTGTGTGTGTGTGTGTGTGTGTGTGTGTGTGTGTGTGTGCGCGCGCACAGAAAACAGTTTAATCGTAATATGGAAATGGAGAGATTTATCTGATGTCCAAAAGGGCATGATCATTGGCTTTCAGCTAAGGGTGGAAGTATTACCAAATCAGCCAAGTTTGTAAACTGTTCACAAGCCACCATGTTTAAAATATAATGTGTGTGGCAAAATGCTATCCAAAACTGGCACTATGCAACTATTGAGTAAATGATCACCCATATTACCCAAGAAGTTACCAACCAGTGAGTGCTGTTGTAAATGGGCCTTCACTGCAGGTGCATGGTTCATGCTCCAGTGCTGATAGCCGTACATTGGTGATGAAGGCTGCAATTTGCTCACCAGTACCACAACTGAATGTCCACGGAGAGAGGACAGTTTGCCTTCTCAAAGGAATCACATTTTATGCTCCATTGGACAGATGACAACTGGTGTGTATAATGTGAAACATCTGAAAGCAAAAACACCCTGCATGCACTATGGTCTGGAAAAGGATTTTTCGGTGTTCCCTGGGTGATATCATCATTCTGGAAGGCACAGTGGATCAATACGAGTATGCTTCTATCCCTGGGGACCATGTCCACCCCTACATGCAGTATGTGTTTCCTCAGCACAATGGCACATACCAGAAAGACAGTGCCACACCAGAGCACCAGAATGAGTCTGCCATAATCCCCTAGCCACCATACTCCCTGGATTCAAACCCAAGTGAGCTGTTCATGCCACGGATCCTCAAATGAGAAACCTAGTGCAGCTGGCAACAACACTGGAGTTAGCACTGCTCCACATCCCTGTTGGTACCTTCCAGAACCTCACATACTCTCTTCTACACATCTTACAGTGATCCATGCTGCAAAAGATGGTTATTCTGGCTTTTGACAGGTAGTCACATTAATGTGACTGGACACTTGTGAGACAGGTAAATACTCTAGTTCCAGAACAGACCATCAGTTAAATAAACCATGGTTGCAAAATATTAAGAATTATTTACAGAAGAATGGAAAAAACTGGTAGAAACCAACCTCAAGAATGGTCCATTTGGATTCTGGAGAAATGTAGGAATACAAAAGGCAATATTGACTCTGCTACTTAACTTAGAAGGTAGGTTAAATATAGGCTAATGTTACATGTGTACCATTTGTAGGTTTGGCAAAAGTTACTGACAATGTTCAGCTGGACTACACTCTTCAAAATTCTCAAGGTAGCAGTGATTAAAATACAGGGAGTGAAAGTTTATTTGCAGTTTGTACAGAAGTAAGATTGCAAATAATAGAATTGGAAGACATAGAGGGGAAACTATAATTAAGATGGGAGTGAGACAAGGTTGTAGTCTAGCTCCATCATTAATCAGTTCATATATTCTGCAAGTAATATAGGAAATGAAGGAGAAATTTGGGAATGCAGTTAAAATTTAGGGATAGTAAATATAGCCCTGCCCAAGACTGGAAAAAGAGCTTTAAGGACAGTTGAAGGGAATGGATGCTGTCTAGAAAATAGGGTATAAGGTGAACAGTAACAAAGGTGAAACAGTGAAGTTGTGAAATTGAATTTAAATCAGATGGAATTAGACTAGAAAATGAGAAACTAATAGTAGTAGATGAGTTTTGCTATATGAGCAGTAAGATAGCTGGTGATGGCCAAAGTAGAGAGAATATAAAAGGCAGACTGGCAATCACAAAAAAGAATTTCTGTACAACACTAATTTAATATCAATTTAAGCATTAGGAATTACTTTCTGAAAGTATTAGTCTGGAGTGTAGCATTGTAAAAAAGTGAAAAGTGGGTGATATGCATTTCAGACAATAAGAGAATAGCTTTTCAAATGTGATGCTGTAGATTAGATTGGTATATCAATAACAAGTCAGATGTTACTGAATCAAACTGAGGAGAGAAGAAATACGCTGCTGTGCAAAACTTAAGAATGAGCTACATAAAGTAACGTAACATATTAACTGTTCTGTGGAAATGAATGTAAGTGTGGGAGCATGTTTCCAGAGGTCAGACAGTCATGCACAGAAAGTTGGAGGCCGTATGGTGTGAGGTCAGTGTGACTATAGCACCAAATGCGGCTTGCCCCACAACATAAAGCAATTGAAGGCACTGGAAAGGACAGTGTGCATCAGTGAGCAATTACTGTGCACTGTGGTGGTATTCCTCATTACAACATGGCCCAGAGACAACATTTGGAGGGCTACACATGGGAAAGAATCTGCTAGGAACTACAAGATGGACAAAGTGTGATGAGTATAGCCCACGGGTCTGGTATTGCTCATAGCATTTTTCCATGTGTGTGGTGAACATTCCAAACCACAGGCATAAGCCTGAAGGTGTGGAGGTGGTCAACCATAGTCAATTACAGCAGCATGTGACCATTACATTGTGCAAGAGGCAAGGAGGGACCCTTGTCAGACAGTGCGTGCAATTGCAGCCACATTTAACAGGACTGTAAGGCACGTGATCTTTGCTCCACAGTGGTACAATGACTGCATGGGGTTGAAACTTCCTGGCAGATTAAAATTGTGAGCCAGACCGAGACTAAAACTTGGGACCTTTGCCTTTCGCGGACAAGTGCTCTACTAACTGAGCTACCCAAGCACATCTCATGCCCCCTCCTCACAGCTTCACTTCTGTCGGTATCTTGTCTCCTACCTTCCAAACTTCACAGAAGCTCTCCTGCATACCTTTTAGAGCTAGCAGTCCTGGAAGAAAGAATATTGTGGAGACATGGTGTAGCCACAACCTGGGGGATGTTTGCAGAATGAGACCCTTTCTTCCAGGAGTGCTAGTTCTGCAAGGTCCGCAGGAGAGCTTCTGTGAAGTCTGAAAGGTAGGAGACAAGATACTGGCAGAAGCGAAGCTGTGAGGATGGGGCGAGGGTCATGATTGGATAGCTCAATTGTTAGAGCAATTGCCCGTGAAAGGCAAAGGTCCCGAGTTTGGGTCTCAGTCTGGCACACAGTTTTAATGTCCCAGGAAGTTTCGTATCAGTGCACACTCTGTTGCAGAGTGAAAATCTCATGCATGGGGTTGGTCTCTGCCAGACGTCCAGTACATTGTGTTGCATTGACACCTTCACACCAGTGATGCCATTTGTAATGGTGGCAAGAGCATAGGGACTGGACCAACCATGAGTAGATTTGTATATGCTTCTCAGACAACAGCACATTGTATGAGTAGTGATTATGTATGCTCCATCATATGACGAGATGTGAAACATGTAATGCTCTCATTGTCAAACAAGACCCTTTTGATGGTATCAGTGTTATGTTTTGGGGAGTCACAATGTTGTATGGTTGTACTGAACTACTAATCTTTGAACACAGTTAACTCATAGATCAACATTGCTATGATACTGTGCTCATTCCCAATGTGCATCATTTTGGGTGTGCATTCAGGCCTGACATTTTTATTGATGAAAATGTGCAACTGCATTGAGCTGCTCTTGGAATGAGAGAACACTCAGTGAGTGGATAGGCATGCGCATTCCTCTGACTGAAATCCCACTGAACATATGAGAGGTGAGTTGAGGATACATACTCCAGCACATTCACATGCGCCGATGACTACCCAGCAGTTGTCAACTGCACTAGTGAAGACTGAAGACTGGAATCCTAGCCACACTAACCACTTACCAACCTTCAGGCCAGCATGGGAACATGTTACAGAGCATGCATTGCCATAGGTCATGATCACACACCTTATTAAGACCCACATCCTATCTTTCGTAATGGTCGGTGGATCATTATAAATCACAGTGACTTCAGTGTAATTACTGTCTTTGAATAAATGTGTCATTTCTGTTCTCATCTTTGCGTATTTCTTTGTTACCTTATGTGCTATACTGCAGCAGTTCTTTCTGTGTATGGTCCAAGTTTCATTGGCCATGTCACATCATGCAAAAGTTACTTTCATACTTAAGATTTGCACACAAGTTTGTGTGTCTCAACTTGACTTAAGAAGGGATCTGTTGATAGGGGACGGCCTGATTCATCAATAAGTTGTAGATTTGTTGATGGACAGAAGTGTGGTGGATAAACATTGTAGCAGTAGACCAAGGTTTGAATACGTTACGCAGGTTCAAATGGGAGGTTGGCGTAGTTCCACTGATCTGAAGGAGCTTGCACAGGAAAGGCTAGCATGAAAAGCTGTATCAAATCAGTCTCCAGAGACTGCAACAATATCTTCTACATGAAAAAAAGATATAACTTGGGGTGAATTTAAACTTGTGCTAAGACCAAAAAAATTTTACACACACACACACACACACACACACACACACACACACACACACACACACTTCTCTAGACTTGATGGCCACATGATTGCTTCAATGTAGATTTTCTCTGATGGGAATACAGGTCACACTGTGAGCAAGATGTACATGGACAAGGATGCTGCATTGGCGTACGACACGTTGGGGATTTGGGTTGGCCGAGAAGTGTGTCTGGATGACAAAGGTGGTTAAGGCAACAGTTTTAAAGAAGCAGAGCATCTGGGTTCGAGTGGTGGTCTGGCAAAAGTTTTCAACTTGCGTTATAGATTACTTTCAACGTCCTAATGTGGACAACGTTGGGAAAATTTCCCTGAACATAAAAAAATTTGTTTTTGAAAAAATCAGATGATTTTTCAAGGGCGTATTTTTTTACATACATGCACCCTGGTGTGCTTTTATAGCCATGTTCAGAAAAAAAGTTGTCATTTATCTTTCACAAATGTTTAGTGTCCCTTTCACTGAACTTACAGCGGACATCCAGATTATAGTCAAATTCACTTGACACTTTTGTTACTAAGACTAGGGTTACTGTATTCATTGCAGTTGCTTCGCAGTGTTGCATTTCCCTCAAAGGCTTTTGGAGGGAAGGTACACAAAAGTACCTTGAGAAGGCAGGGATGCCCATAGTGCAATGTGAGATTAGTATGCTGCTAACAGCTGATCTATTGTTACGGCAGCTGAATGATAGCTGCTCTTGCACGCAAGCGTTAGTGCGGTGGTGTTCTGTCCTGTTGTAAAATGAAATGTGACGTACTCTTGCAATTGTGAAGGAAGCAAAATTTTGAAGATGTCCAAGTATGTGATTTTTGTAACCCATTTTATGCAGACAAGACCCGGCACTATATCATTTTCTTAGGTAATGAAGAAGCATGTGAGGGATCTAACTGCACCAGAGAGATCCATCCCTAACAGGAAGCATATGAAATGGCAACGTATAAGAGGCAGCAAGGTAAAGTATTAATGTTGATGTCAGTTAAAATGTAGCTCAAGCTTCTACCATCATGTAGAAGACTTCTTACAAAATCCAATGAATCTTTAAGAAACATCCTTTATTGTAGCTTGTCATGGTTAATTTTCTTTTTGAGTAATTTTTTAAAGGTAATAATTTTAAATTTAAGTTATACGTAATATTTGTGTGAAATAAGGCAGCAAATGCCCCGTGCTCTACATAAGTTGTGTTATACAACTGTAACTATGAAATGGAACCACGTAAAGAAAGTGTCTGCTTCCACAATTTGTATCTGCAGTGTATCAGTGAGCATGCTTATTGTTGTATAGAAATGAATTCTTCATCTACATCATCTGTATTAATAGGGTACAAGGTTTAATTTTACTCCTTTCTACTGCCCTGCAAAGACCTTTCTTATACAGTTTCTGGCAGATTAAAACTGGACCGAGTCTCGAACACGGGACGTGTGCCTTTTGTAGACAAGTGGTGTATCCACTGAGCTATCCAAGCACAATTCATGACACAACCTCAAAGCTTTGCTTCCACCAGTACCTCATCTCCTATTAGTGAACACTGCACTTCAGAGTGAAATTTCATTATGGACCTTTCTTATTGTTTGCTTTGTGGCTTTTCATTATAAATTACAGTTTTTTAAACAATTCTTATTTAGCATTGTCTGTTTTCTGCAGTTTTCCATTGGATGCTCCATTCAGTTTGTAATACACTTTGATTGCGTCTGTCAATCTGTCTGACACATAGCAAGAGTTCTATATTTGTATCGTGAACTATTCGTGTTGAATACCACTGAATCATTTTCATATAGTATTCTATCAGGGGAAAAACAGGTTCACGCAATGTGTTTTATTCTGTTTCTTTTTAATATGTCCCCTTAGTTATCTAATTATTGTATGAGTTTGGACTGATAAGTCTGGTAAACACCTGTGTCATTGTAGGACATTTTGTAAAGTGTTTAATGTAGTGGACATATATAGTGCTTTTTTTTCCCACACATCTGCAACATCTGCGAAGTAAGGTGAGGGAGGCCCATGGGTACTCTGCACTGGCATTCAGTGATATTTATTAACATACAAATGAATTTAAATTGGGTTGTTCAAGAACAGCCCATGTGATGCTTTCAAGGTGACTGGCAGTTTATTTGTGAAGAAATGGCCTGTAAAATTCCTGGTTTTGTTATGGAAAAGATCATTAAGGTGACAGTAAGACTTAAAGATTTGTGAGATCATTGAAGTGGTAGATACCACATTAAACAGATACATCATGAATGAAATCCAGAATATGAAACAGCTCAGTGTGTAAAGAGAATATTTGTTGAATCTGTACAGTAAAGGTATGAAACAGCTCCCTTAATTTCATCAATATATTTGCTGGTCTACCTCACTGACTGTTTCTGTATTATATCATACCTTGACAAAACCCACTTAGTACAATTGTCTTGCTTTGTAGACTTACCATTTCCTGAAAAAAGGTTACTTTTGATTCTTTCTTATTTATTTTGATACTAAGAGAGTTTTCTGCAAAAGAAATGAAACATTTATTTCATAGATTAGAAAGAGAAGAATAGTTGACTAAGCATTGGATTGATGTGTGCCTAGCAGAACAGTTAATGATGGGAGGGAACTCCATTTCGTACAGTCACTGTAAAGAAATTCCTTAAAGAAACAGTGACTATATAATAGGTGTGAAGTATAGAAATACTAAAAATACATTTAACTATCAAGAATGTTGTCTGAAGCCTTCAATGACTACTGTTGCAGATTCTTGTCAAAAGAGCACACACAAAATGCACAGAAATTCTGGTCACATGTTAATGCTGTCAGTGGCACTGAAATTACAGCCCATACACTAATGGGTGTCACAGCAACTGTGCTTGAAAGTAGCAAAGCAAAATCAGGAATGCGGAACTCCATTTTCAAATCTACCTTCGCACAGAAAGGTCCAGGAGTACTTCTTTAGTTACATCTCACAACATTGCAAAGATGAATGAATTTGCTCATATCTGTAATATACCATGCATCTCTCCTGACAAATAATCTGTGTGATACCTAGTGGTTGGAAGAAAGTACAGGTCACACTTGGGACAAGGTTAGAAAAAGTTACAAACAAAACTGCTCCCCAGTTTCACTGACGTTTGTCTGATGTAGAATCCTAGAACATATTCTCAACTCAAATGCGACAAGGCATTGTAAGCAGAATGATGTACTCCATACCATCAAGCATGGATTCCAATAATATTGGTCATGTGAAACTTAACTCGATTCTTTCTCACGTAACATCCTGAAAGCTGTAGAGTGAGGCAATTAGGTGCATGTAGTATGGCTTGACTTCCAAATTCTACTTGATTCAGTATCATACTAACATTTATTATTGAAAGTACAGTCTTTGTGTAGGCAAGTTGCAGCTTGTCATTTTGGATAGCAAGAGACTGGCAGAAGTGAAAGTATTTCAGGTGTGCCCCAAAGAAGTAAAGAGTGTACATAAAGTCTGAGAACATGTTCAATTATTTATTGCACAAGAACCAAACATTGTACAGATATCATACATATGTCATTTTGAAGAGAAATCCTGAAAGTTTTTTTTTTTTGTGTATACCGCCACAGCGTAGTTTGGTAATTTGCCGATAGTCAGTGCTTTGCAAACGTGGCGAGTTCAGGTGTAGAGTGAGCTGTCTGTGTGTTAGAGTTAAACAAAAACAAGTGTGCTACAGCTGTTCAATGGATATTTAGAACCAAGTATGATAAGAAGCCACCAACAATGAAGGCCATTTACCACTGGCAAAACAAATTCGTTCCGATGGGTTGCTTGTGCCCAGCGCAGAGAAGTGGATGTCCCAGTCTGAGTAAAGTGAATGTGGAGTGTGTACAAGAGATATTCATAAGGAGTCCAAAGAAATCGGTGTGTCATGCATCCCGTGAATTTGAAATGTCTCCAATGACAGTTTGGAAAGTCATGTGACAGAAGCCGTCTATAAAACTAATTCAAATTGGAGCTAGTGCAGAAGCTCAATGATTATGACAAAGACAAGTGTTTTGAGTTTTGTTTGCAGTTGCAACAACTGAATGAGGATGGGGATGGCATTACGGATCGCTTAATTTTTGGTGATGATGAAACTTTCCACACTAATGGGAAAGTTAACAGGCATAATTGTGGAATCTGGGGTACTAAGTATCCACACGAATGCATTGAATTTGAGCATGATTCCTGTTTTTTGTGCCTTGTCATGTCGAAAACTGTACGGGCCATTCTACTCTGCCGAGGGCACTGTCGCTGGATATTCCTCTGTGGACATTTTGCAGCAATGGCTGATGCCTCAAATGCAATCAGGCTTTCCATTCATCTTTCAGCAGGCTGGGGCTCCTCCCCACTTTCATCGTGAAGTTCATGGGTACTTGCACACAGAGCTGCAGCATCGATGGATCGAAGAAGGGGGCAGCTGTTTCATTAAATGGCCTCCCCGATCACCAGGTCTCACTCTGTATGACGTTTTTTCTGTGGGGACGCATTAAAGATCTGGTCTCTACCACATGATGTAGCTGATCTCTGGGAGAGAATATGGGAAGCGACTGCCACACTGCTGGGATTGGTGTGCCAAAAAATTGATTACTGTATCTGCCAGGTCACTCATGGTTCTCATATCGAATGTTTGTAATAATAAAAAAAATTAAAAAAACCACACACACACTTTCAGAGTTTCTCTTCAAAATGCAATATGTATGACATCTGTACAATTTTTAGTCTTGTGCAATAAATAATTGAAATTGTTTCCGGACTTTATGTACACCCTGTATTTTGGGACTCTCGCTATTTGTGTTGTATGTTAATGACCTGACAGACAATATTAATAGTAACTTCAAAGCTTTTGCACATGATGCAATTGTTGATAATGAAGAAATATAAAAAGAGAAAAAAACTGCATAAATACCCAGGCAGATTTAAATAAGATTTAAAAGTAGGTAGTACAAAGCTGAAAAATTGTTTGAAATATTCAGAAATGTCAGATTCTGCACTTTCTACAAAGGATAAAATTATAAATTATCTGATTTCTGCAGTATCAATGAGTCACAGTTGGAATCAGTCATCTTACACAAGCACCTATGCATAAAGTTTGCAGGGATATTAAATGGAACAACCACATAGGGTCAATATGAGGTAAAGCAGGTTCCAATCTGAAAACTGTAACACCATGAAGGCAGTATGCAACAAATGTAGTGGCATGGAAGTCTGCTCCATGGTTGCGCATGTAAATGATTAGCATTGTAGTGTGACTACACAAAGTACGCAGGAGTAATGCTATTTACATTCCTGTATAAAGTGAAAGATTCCACAGCAGGATTTTCATTCACAGATTGCATTTGAATGTGTTTGTTTTGAGAAACTCATGTTGTGCCTGTGAAAGAAGAAGGAAGTGAAAACGTCTACCAACATGTATCAAAATTTGACAGAGAGAGAAGCCTGACCTATTGAGACTGCAGTTTATTGTTCCACGATATTACTCGCTCCTTTGTGCTGTGGTATTGCTCCTTCTGTTGGTCGCAGTTCTATGATTGTCATGCAGATAAGGGTTCTCTGGGTTCAGGAAGGCCACAGTAAATGTCATGCGTGATCTCAACTTCCCTACGTGAGTGGGATCCAAGAGGACAGACTTTGGCTGTGAAGGATCGTACAGCCATGTCACATTGCGTGCGGAAATGAAATTTTTTGCAGCAAGACGAGTACCCACACCCAATGTGCGACTGTGTTTGGAGCACCACGGACTATCAGCAAGGCGACCATTGTTGTGGCTTCCTTGATGCGGCAGCCTAGGGAAGTGCGGCAACAGGAATACACCCAATGACGACAATGTACACAGCAGTGGCACTGCTTCATGTCACGATATTGCATACACCACCACATAGGATGTCAGGTCAAACGTTGCCAGGTTGCATTGATCATCATCATACAGGCACAGTGATGGCACAACCAAGTTAGAGCCATAGTTGCTGCCGGAAGTGGCAGCTCTGAGTACTAACTTCTGGACCTGGTAATCACATACAAATTTAATCACGTGTTCTTTCTACAATGTTACGTACACATTATAAGTAAAAGTTCTTTGTTTCCGCCCTTTCTGGTGTTAAAATTGAAATGATCAACAGTGCAGTTTCATTGGTATAATACTGGGAAAATGCGTGAGGGTACAGAGGAGATTGCTCGCTAAACGATCGTGCCACCATTCCTAGAGCATTATCTATGTGTGTGGGACCCATACCAAACAGTATTAAGCATACGGAAAGGACAGCACGAAGGGTCACAGGTTTGTTTGCCTCGGTGGAGAACGTCACAGAAAAGCTGAGGAACCTAGGTTAGCTAGACGCTTGAAGGTGGGCGGAAGCTATCCTACAGATGTCTATTACAAGTTTTAAGAACCAGTATGAAGTGAAGAATTTGGGAGTATACTACAGCGTCCTACACATCGCTCCCGCAGAGCTTGCGAAGATAAGGTTGGAAATCTAATTACTGCGTTCATTGAGACGATCAAGAAAGAAGTCACTTCTTCCGCGCTCCACACGCAAATGGAACGATAAGAAACCAAAACATTAGGTACGGTGGTCAGTACCCTCTGCCATGCCCCTCACAGTGGTTTGTAGAGTATGGATGTTTGTAGACGCAGACATAAGAGAAAAATTCTTTGTAGAGGTTGGCTTTTTTGCCTATATAATTGTCACATATTGCGATTTATTTTGTAACCATCGTATGTATGTACAAGTCGTCATGATAATATATTTGAGCTTTATGTTTCCGCCATCTATTGACCGATTACTTTTCCTTGTGGTTCCTATTCGGATACCATACAGCTCATATATTCAACAGTTTTCGTCAGTTGACTATTTCAAGCGAAAGGACTTGTTATAATGTTCGATTGTGTATGTTGCAATTTCATATTCTGTTAAATACATGGCTCTTTGTGTTCTGAAATGTGGTCATGCCTAATGAGTCAGGAATAAAAAAAGACTTATCAAGGCTTCTTGAATTCCCTCCCGCAGAAGTAACATAGCGCAAATGCGTAATAATTTCCTCATTGCGGGGAACTAACGATCGTACACTGAATGCTCGTTATCTCACGACAATGTTCCTTGCATCAGTGTTGCCAATTTAGCGACTTTGTCGCTAGAAATACCGACTTTTGCCTTCGTCTTAGCGACAAAAAAAAAAAAAAAAAAAAAAAACCTTTTTCGCGACAAAAATTATTTAGCGACTTATCTGGCGACTTTTGGAGTACTGACGACTTTTGAGGTACAAATCAAAACTATTTTGGGCCAGTATTTTAATTAACAAAACTAAGATTTTAACTATAGAATGGGTACTACACTGACTTTGTTCTAGATTTACTAAGTTAAAATAAGTTCTTAGCAGATCATGTAGCATTGTTCAGCATTTAGTAAACCTGAATGTGGGCATTGCCTACAGAGTGAGAAAACCTTGACTATAGAACAATTCATTATTCATTACCCACTAGCCTGTTATCGTCGATAGCGTATCGATCTATAAGTCTTCAACTTTTGAACTCACTTTGTTTTTCGAATTGACAAAAAACATACGTAATATTAAGTATAACAAAATACATTTCTGTTCAGCAACCTCTAATTTTTCGAAATGTTAACTCACAGTCAAATTATTACCACATGCACAGCGGTAACGCAAGAACAATTCGGTGGGGGTATCTCAGACATTATTACGTTTTAAACAATGAACAATAGGATTGATACCGAGTTACCGAGTGAGTAGATTGTTTCATGACCTCTAGTTCGCCTGAGTTTTAATGTATTTTCAGTGATTATAAATTGGTGAAACTTATGTTGTGGTGGCTGACATAATGGATTTACCGCAGAAGAAGAAGCAGCACGCTCAAGAATATCGGGATGCGTGGGAAGCAGAACCTGAATTCAATGGGTGGCTGAAACCAGTCGTTGGAGACTTATCCAAGGTAAGATGTCAAGTATGTGCAACAGAGTTTTATGATAAATTGTGTGATATTAGAAAGCATTCGATTTAAAAAGAACACCAACCACCTTACCTGTGAAAATTGTTCAGAAAACTACAGTTAGAATAGCAAGCAGAGCGGAAGGTGCCCTTTCTTTATTTATTGCTGAACATTGCTCTATTTTAGCTGTAGATCATTTAAGAATACTGTGCAAGAAGATGTTTTCAGGTGACGAGGGCGCTAAAAACATGCAATTACATCGTACAAAGTGCACTAACACTGAAGTTTTGGCTACATATTTTACACAATCATTGGTTGAAGATATAGGTAACCAAAAATACAGTATACTAATAGGTGAATCCACAAATGTATCAATATTTAAAAAGCTATGTATCGTTATACGGTACTATAGTGTAAACAACAAAATCATTAGATCAGCATTTCTCAAACTCGCTGTAATAGAAACTGCAGATGCAAGAAATCTGGCTGCTGTTCTTGTGAATTCTTTGAAAGATCCCAAACTTCTAATCGCTAAAATGGTAGGAATTGGCACAGATAATGCTTCTGCAATGGTTGGAATAAACAATGGGCTTTTCGAACAACTCAAGAGGGAGTATGGTTTGAAGCATTTGGTATTGATCTGTTACATTTGTCACTCTCTTCAGCTTGCAGTTTCGCACGCCTCAGTGAATACCACACCTAGAAACATAGTTTCTTGTAAGGGAAACCTACAATTGGTTCTCCACTTCACCCAAAAGAGAAGAGGAATATAAATAGGTTTATGAGACAATAAATTGAGGAAAACAGCCACTAAAAACTTTGAAGATCTGTGCAACACGTTGCTTTCAATTGAACCAGCAATACGAAGAATTCTGGAGCAGTGGGAAGAACTAAAGCTACATTTTTCACTTGCCATAGTTGAAGACAGTTGTTACACTGCCGATCTTTTGTGCAAGATGTATTGTAATGACTCAGATCATCTTTACATGTTTTACCTTAAACATGCTTTAAAAGACGTAAAAATAGCAATAAAAGCTTTTGAAGGAGAAGACAATGACCCCACTAATTACTAGATACACTTGTATTTCTCATGCAGTCACTCGGACAAAACATAGTTTTTCCAACTGTTGATTTGTTGACAACACCAGTTCCAAGCGAATGTATGTACACAAATCCGAACCTTGGCTTTACGTTTGAACAGAAATTGTCTGAGTCAAGTTTGTCTGAAGAAAATAAAGTTTATTTGAAGAAGAGATGCATTCAGTTTAGTCTGAAACTCATAAAAGAAATTCAACAAAGACTGCCAAGTAACGTTACGATCCTGAAAAAAATGTCAATGCTGAATGCTGAAGAAACACTAAAAGTGAATAAAAATAATGCTGTAGCGGATGTAGCCAAAGAATTGGGTTTTAGTTGCGATTTCATAGATGGTATGCTGCAAGAATGGGATAATATCAACTTCATTAGGTGGAATAACACTACTAACACTGTTCGATTTTGGAGTGAGGCTTTGCAGTATAAAAGTGCCGCAGGGGAGAATCCTTTTTCTTTGATTTCACAGCTAGCAATGACTGTTCTATGCCTACGGCGATGAATAGCTCACATACCGGTATGTATATACCAGGTGATAAAAAAGTCAGTATAAATTTGAAAACTGAATAAATCACGGAATAATGTAGATGGAGAGGTACAAATTGACACACATGCTTGGAATGACATGGGGTTTTATTAGAATCAAAAAATACAAAAGTTCAAAAACTTTCCTGCAGATGGTGCTTCATCTGATCAGAGTAGTAATAATTAGCATAACAAAGTAAGACAAAGCAAAGATAATGTTCTTTACAGGAAATGCTCAAGATGTCCACCATCATTCCTCAACAATAGCTGTAGTAGAGAAATAATGTTGAAAACTGAATAAATCACGGAATAATGTAGATGGAGAGGTACAAATTGACACACATGCTTGGAATGACATGGGGTTTTATTAGAATCAAAAAATACAAAAGTTCAAAAACTTTCCTCCAGATGGTGCTTCATCTGATCAGAGTAGTAATAATTAGCATAACAAAGTAAGACAAAGCAAAGATGATGGCCTTTACAGGAAATGCTCAAGATGTCCACCATCATTCCTCAACAATAGCTGTAGTAGAGAAATAATGTTGTTAACAGCACTGTAAAGCATGTCTGAAGTTATGGTGAGGCATTGGCGTCGGATGTTGTCTTTCAGCATCCCTAGAGATGTCGTTCGATGACGATACACTTGCGACTTCAGGTAAACCCAAAGCCAATAATTGCACGGACTGAGGTCTGGGGACCTGGGAGGCCAAGTATGACGAAAGTGGCGGCTGAGCACACGATCATCACCAAACGACGTGCGCAAGAGATCTTTCACGTGTCAAGCAATATGGGGTGGTTCTAATAAAACCCCATGTCATTCCAAGCATGTGTGTCAATTTTTCTTCTCTATCTATATTATTCCGTGGTTTATTACGTTTTCAAATTTATAATGACTTTTTGATCACCCGGTATTTTGTAACCTAATTTGAGTGCTTGCTTTCTTTTGTTACAAATATAGATGTATATTTCTAGTATATTTGACTACTGTGATTGAAACAACAATTTATGTGTTGTGTCAATTATGGTAACATGTTTAATTAAACGTTAGCTATTTTATATGTATGTTGTTGCAAGTGATGCGTCATTTAATTTAGACAATATAGCAATTACGTATGAGACAATTTTTATTAATATTTCATTACGCTCCCCCCCCCCCCCCCCCCCCCCGCACTGGCTTATTGCACCATTCACAGCACGAAATTTTCAGTACACCCCTAGTAAAATCAGTTTTAGCGACTTTCTAGCGACTTTTGATATTGAATCTAGCGACTCGGGTTTTTTAGAGTTGGCAACACTGCCTTGCATATACTTTGGTTTTACTACTATCGATAAGGAAGAGTCGGTAAGCATATGACTCAGTTATTATTTCTATTATCTACAATTATATTTCAGTTGGAGGCAAGTCAAGGGTACAAAACACGTATAATTGATTGAGCAACACCTAAAAGCGCGTCGAGGTCCCACGTAAACTTATAAATTTGTTAATTCAATCATAACCTAACTTCTGTCATATGCTATAGATTCTTCGAAAGGTTCTTTCATTCGCTTGGCATCAGTGATTCCATTAAGCAACCAAAACTATGAGATTTCAGTAGCACATGTGGTCGGCAGCAGAGCCGCACGAACACGCTCAGAATTTTTAATCGATTTGTAAACACGTGTTTCATATCAGGACATTTATCAGTCGTATGTGAAACTGGTTAATGGTCGTAATATAGCAGAACATGAAACTGAACTCTGACGGGGCATGCGAGCCTCACAAATATTACTTATCGTCACGCAGCATCTCGCTAGAATTGCAGAGTGTGAAATGGGAATCAATGATGCACATGGAAAGGATCGCTTAGGGAAACCGTGTCTACTGGCCCGTACCTCCGGATCCTCTTGAAATGTGTGTTGATAGTTTCTATTATATAACTGAACGATACGAGCTGTCATAGTGCTAGTTCGTACACGAAACTCGTCTCTTCAGAGAATTGTGTTGACCACTGTACCCTGAATTAGGTGCTCCACACTAGTCCTAAACCAGAGGAAGTGACAGCTCGGATAATTCTTTCTTACTTTAAGATATCGGTTGTCTTGTGATGAAAAAAAATTACGTACAGCAGGCGCGTTTCGAGAACATTAAGACTCCTCACAAACATATTTCCAGTTGCTCAAATAACGTTTAGATACTTTACAGGTACTAAACGTAGTAGTTTATCCATCTTCAGCAACGGTAGTCGTATATAACGAAAGCAGCTGGTTGCGTATTATGTCGTTATATACTATAGGTGACAAAAGACGTACGACTTTAATTAGGATTGTAAACTATTGTTGGAATAATAAGTAAAAATAAATGAAAATAATTGGTGCGCCAGTTTGCGAGACCGGGAGGTGACCCAGACGCGGATCGTATCAACGCGGCGGATTGACAACCGTTGATCTATTTCTAGTTACAGGCCATGGTGTTTAGGTGATTTTTCAGCTCGTTTAGGCAAACTCCAGATAATTCGCCAGCCACTGCCTCAGAACGTATGACGTACAAATTGTTAAAATACAGTAACACTCGGAACAAAATTTACTCAGTTCGCAAACAGATGGCGCGCACGATTCCTTCCCTGACCGAGCTGTGACAACAGGGAAAGCATTCTGGTACGAAGTTAAAAATAAAGTAAATTTGTCAGATCGTGTAAACAGTGGACTCCAAATGATGGTATAAACGATAAGATAGAGACAGGTGAACATAATGAGAGATGTCAGATTTCGAGCGCCCCATCCTGTCATAAAAAAGAGTGTTTTGGAATTTCAGAAACGGTTTCATCCAACAACTGCTAAGTTCATGCTTCTCGATATGAAAGTATTATTAATAAAAGGGAAAAAAACTTTTTAGGAGTGTGATACATACCTAGAAACATTGTATGTAGGCGTTAGAACAGCATGTTGATGATTCCGATGTAGGAAATGAAGATGGGCAAAATCCAAGATTGTTCTGAAGTATCGAGCAAACAGTAATAGCGATCAGCAAGGAGAAGCAAACAATCACTAGCTTTCAAAACGGATCGTTTATAAATAATATTAATGAGAGCTGAACTTCATTATTGAAAGTCTTTGGACCTTTAATTTCTTATAATTGTTTGACATCTTTCTACGCGAACATCTTAAAATATAGAACGGAACGAGGAAAGAGACAAACTATACTGGCATGTATGTGGTTTCTCATAGTTCCTCATAGTGTCTGAGAGTTGTATAAATAAAATTAGAACTTTCCACGGTACAGCAGGAATTTACTGAGCTATATATACTTGACACAGTGTGTTCACAACACAGGAACGTGCTGTAAGCATATTATCTGGATTTCATCCTCAAAATTCTCGCAGACATCTGTTTAAGGAATTAGCCACAAGATTATTGTCACAATGTGTTTATTGTTTTGTGCAGTTTGTTGCGAAGAATCAGACGCAATTGGAAGATATTAATAGCAATGATAAATATAGCACAAAGATAAAAAAAAAATGACCTCCACTATCCACGACTCTATATTAGAACAGGCCTTTCTATGCAATATTTTCAATCTATAGATATCACAAACAAGTATATATGTACGTTCGTCATCTCCTCCTAAACCAATGGACCGAATTCAACCAAATTTGGTACACATACAATTACTCTGCCTGAGAAGAATCTCCGAGGAGGTAAGAACCACCTACCTATCAAAATGAGGGGGTGAGAGTGAAGAAAGAAGTGTAGCACACGAGGCCTGAATATCCAGACTTTATTCATGCAGTTCTCGAGAATGGAAGCACTCAGTGACTTGTAACAAATTTCACACGTAAATTCAATCTTTTATGAAACTTTTTCTCGCTGTCATCTCCCACAAAATGACGAAAGGAAAAAAAGTTTATTTTCGCTTTTCATGTAATAAACCGCCCGCATCAGGCATGAGTTTTAAATTATTACTTCTTTACTATTAAGTGGATGTCGACACACTTTGCAGACAGTATTCACAGATGTACTAGTGAATTTAAGTGCAGATTATATCCTTGTAAATCTCACCGTCCAGGAGATATGAGGTCGTAAAATTGCGCCGCCTGAAAACGAAACTGCAGGGCGGAATTTTCTAGAGTTACAGGTGAAATGTACAAATATGTTGCAAATACGAGACGGTTTTTTCTTGAGTACCGTTTTGAAATTAAGAAAAGTAGACTTTTCATAGCAATTTTATTTTTACGCAAAAGTTTGTAGTTTAATCTACTTTTCTACAATGTATAAGGCGCTTATCGTACCGTACAACCTGCGTTTGAATACCACCTTTGTAGAAATCTGCCACCTGGTTAGGCAGCAACTGCACGCAGTACACTCCTTGACACTTGAGGAAACTCGTCACACGGCGGAATCGTAAGGCGTGAGTTGTCTCTCACTTTTCCATCGACTTTGTGCACCAAATCGTTAGTAATGATCGAAGGCCGCCTACTTCGTTCATCATAATTCTCATTCGGACGGCCATTTTTAGAAAACTCACCCATTTCCGTACCATCCCGCAGCTCATAATGTTTTCCCCATATGCTTCATTGATCCGACGATGAATTTCAGCCACTTTCACGCCTTTAGCACTTAAAAAAGAAGATTCGCTGCGTTTATTTCAGAGTCGGCAGGATTCTCAATTGGAGAAGGTATTTCAAATACTCACAAACAAACGTAAACACGCCGAATAATGGCGGAAATTATGGAGAAAAGTTGTTTAAGGTACAGGCTTTCACGTAAAAATAAAATTCCTAAGAAAAATCTAAGCGTTTATTTTTATTTCAAAATGGTATCTGCTTGAAATAAAATGTGTTTGAAATATATGTGACATATGCGTATGTGGACAAAGCTGTGGATAGAAAACTACTCCTAAACCTTCAGATCGATTTAAGCTAAACTCGTTATATATTTACTATGTGGAAAGAAATACTTTGGAGTTAAGAACGAGCAACCTCCTATTGGGGAAGGGGGATGATGACATGGGTAGAGACTGGGGAGAGGAAAAGGTGGATAGACAGAATGGCAAGGAGGAAATGGACAGAGGGGTTGGGGAAGATGAAGAGAGGAAGGGAAGAGATAAATAGAGAGGGAGGAGGTGGAGGAGGAAGTGGAAAGAGAAAGGTAAGAGGAGGTATACAGACAGAGAGGGGGAATAGGAGGATACAGAGTGGTTAAGGAGGAGATAGAGAGGTTGAGGAAGAAATAGTGGGGCAATAGTAGATGGGCAGAGAGAGGGGTGAACAGCAGACAGAAAGAGAGGGATAGGGTGGAGATGGACAGAGAGGGGGTGGAGGAGGTGGTCTGAGAGAGAGGTGAGATGGAGAAGAAGGTGACGTACTAATAGAATTGGAATAAATGCGTACCTGGGTAACACCAGGTACAAAGCTAGTTAAGATTAATGTAGAAAGACAGTTCGCAAATTCTCAATATGCAGTTCTATATTCAGTAAAATACGTGTAATGTTCGTACAACTATTGAAACACTGTTCACCAAAACGTGTTGACGCAAATGATATCCGCTAGACGTGCAAATAACTAAATTAAACAAATTGAATTAAGATGACCCATACGGGAACTTTGCCACACATATTGAGACCCTGACTCAAGAGATCGATGGATGTACTGAACAATCTTATTGGAATTGGGCAGAAAAGAATTCACCTTCTGGCCAATCTGATTCAACTGTATCACAAACAGTATCCTCGCCTCGATCGTGGGTTGCGGCTCCGGAGCCTGGCCGCACGGGCTCACGAGGGTCTTGTCGGCCATGTCTGCGCGGAGAGTACAGCGGAATGTGCCGATTAGGTCAACTAGGGCATATAGAACAAGTCCGTGGGGCTCTGCTAGCGATAAAGGGGCTCTGCCCACTTGACATTAAAATACGGGAGCAGGGGGCCTAGTCCTGGGTAAAGAGGGGGGAAAATTGAAAAGACGGCAGAAATCATGGGGGTTCAGGTAGGGGATAAAATTCGGATTAGACGACGAGGGAGGGAATTATGGCAAGAGACCTAGGAGACTGACGGGACGGGACGAAGGATATTTCAATTTTATCAAGTACCTCTGAACGACTGAAACTCACGTATTTTTAACCAAGCAGAGATCTGTTACACTTCCTCACAGAACATGAGCCCTATTCGGCGTACCTATGCCGGTTTGGGAAGGGGGTGGTGTCTTGTTGCAACTGTTAAGCCTTGGAGGCCACACCAGAGCACGTGGTCTTTGAGTGCCGCCCTTCCCCCCTCCCCCATATGATGACGTGGCAGTCGGCTTGCGGCGACAATTACCGTATAAAGACACTTATTAACTATTGAGACAGCAAAATACCTCTGAGATCCTTAACAGCTTGGCGAACGAGGTTTCCACCGAGATATTAAGGGAATACCTGAGGGACAATCCATGAAAGTATAAGATTACCCAACTACGTAACGCCGCACCCGCCCCACACCTCCACGGCGTGGGCTGGCCGACCGCCGTTACGGGCAGAATCCGCCACGTTGCGGACTAGGAGGGAGGTGCGTCTTGTAATATTTCTGGCATAGTCAGCCATCATATTAGGCTCCAAGTAGCTGTCCCTAGAGCAGTGGAGATACAAGAAGTATATAGATGACGAAATGTGGTGTGAGGTACCTGTGACAGATGTTAGATTCGGTACCATTCCCGTGACCGCTTGCATAATACTACTGCTCTGTGATTGGCTGCTGTGTTCGGAGCAAGGGTGGCGCCAAAATGTTAAAGTATAGTTATTATTATTAGTTAAACTACTCATTGGAATGACTTCACTTTTTAATATAAATATCTCTCGACAGCTGACTATCAGTCAGTCATTTTAGAATTATTAAAAACAATTTAAATCAAAAACAAAAGACTGACGAAATTGCAGACGAAGCACTTCGGAAGCGTTCGGGTCACGCCTTTTCTGGTATGGCGCGCGAAGCGTTTCGGGCTGTTCGTCACTCTGGATTAGGCAGTCGAGATGTACAGTCATGTTGTGTGTGGCAGGGTGTGTTTGCCACTATTCAGTATTAAAAGATTCACTCCGGTAGTCATGAGGCACAGACACGTGCCACAAATAGTGTAAAGATACATTTTCGTAAATATTGTGTTTGATCGTGTACTTTGCTGTATCAGGAGGTGTTGTATTAAGATCATGTAGTCTTCTCGTGTGGCTATATTAAAATACGCGAGTGGCATCCCAAAGAAGTGATACATTATTTCACAACAGAACCTCGCTAAAAGTTAGTTTCAGCCTCAAGTAAAGAACCTACGACCTGCGTGCTGTTTCCTGCGCTGGGGATATCAGCTTGAAGACAGCAGGTTAGTGAACTATAACAGAACCTTTGTATTCCACACAGTGCAGTGGAAACAACTAGGCGCCTCACATGTACTGCATGCACAGAACAAATGTGCTCAGTGACACGTTACCTGCAGTAATGCAGAGGAGGTAAAGGAAGATGATCGATATTAACACCAACAATCAATTCATTCGCCCTTTCTTGCCATAGTCTCACACCAAAAGATATTACACTAGGTTATTAAGATAGTCACAGATGTAGTTTAGTAGAAATAGATTTTTTGAAACTACCATTTCAGGACCCTGCAGCGATAGTACAGTTCCTAGGGGCACGCCCACTGGGGTTAGCTCGGTGGACACGGCCACAAAAGTAGGTTTATACTTGTGCTGACACATCTGTAATGCTGCAGTAGTGTAGTACAGCAGAACAGTAGCAATAACTTGTAGTTCCCGGTAGTAGTCAACTTATCAATTAGAATTAAGAAACGCTACTGTATATTAAGCTGCATGTGACATTGTAGTAAATTGTAGGATCCAGTAATTAGTTAGATGGTGGGCTTTCTTGTATGATGAACATTGTTATGAATAAAGAATTTTTAAAAAATCGAAATGAAAAAGAAAACACTAATCTGTAACTGAAGACAGAAGCGAAGTGTGTGTTAATTATAGTTATGACTCTCATAGTACCTTCTGTAAATGCTATTCACTATGACAGTGAGATCTGTATGGTTAAGAGGTAATCTGAGAGCGTATACGCTCAGGACTTGTATAGCAGATAATTTTTTCAATGGATGCAGCAAACACGAGAGATGCGTGATACTATTGGCCGTGGAACATCTTGAGACTTTTCTAGATGTGTTTAAAATGGTTCAAATGGCTCTGAGCACTATGGGGCTTAACATCTTAGGTCATCAGTCCCCTAGAATTTAGAACTACTTAAACCTAACTAACCTAAGGACATCACACACATCCATGCCCGAGGCAGGATTCGAACCTGCGACCGTAGCAGTCCCGTGGTTCCGGACTGCAGCGCCTATAACCGCAAGACCACCGCGGCCGGCAGATGTGTTTAAAAAACTAAGAACGGGTGACGCCGGAGAGGGGTCCATAGGAGCTCCGTTTTCATAAAAAGAGATGTAAACGACGCCGTTGAAACAGGGATGTCATTTCATCTTATGAGGGCACCATCCCCGAAGCGCTACAGTGAGGATATTTATACGCGGTAGATCAATTTACATTTACCATTGAACTGATTTCCTACAGGTATAATGCTAAACGTACGTCACCGCAGTTCGTCCAGTAAATGATGTTTCGAAGTGCTTCGACCATGCTCGTCATCCGAGGGTTGGGTTCGAACTGCAGTCTTTCTTTTAAACGTGATGTTATTTGTTCTGCCCAAATGACAGGCCGATTGCAATACCTCTGTTTTTCGAATACTGATAGTAATTTTGTACAGCATTACTGTGGTAAAAACTTCAGCATCACTTACGTTTGTATTTCTGAGTTATTTCTGTTGTTGTGATTTTTCCGTAAGGTCTGCAAAACCATAGTAGTTTGCTGTAACCAACGCTAATGCTGAACCTTCCTGACATAATAACTCCAGGGATGGTATTCGACGCGGTAGCGGAGGGCTGGCTCGGCGCAGTCAACGTCGCTTGTCTCAGTGACTGAGCCAGTACCTGACAACTATTATTTTGTATCCTGAGCGCCGAATTCATTTCGATGTGCGAATGACGATAACGACCTATTACAGCTTCCAAAAGTTTGTATCAACATATAACGAACAATATCAGAAGCGAAAGAGTATTCGAGCTTAAAATTTCATCGAATTGATCATTTGAAAGAGAGAATTTTTCAAAACGGAGGGGGGCCTGGGATGAGCGCGTCATTCGTTCGCTTGAAGAACAGACCCGTCTCGGAATTTGCCTGGTATGATTTAGCAGAGCCACTATATTTCCTTGCTCGGTAAGAAATAACATTAAGGAAAACCGTCTTCGCTTTGCTGGTGAAAGCTACTGAAATGGTTAAGTTCGAGAATATTATTTTGTAGATATATAATTGGAGTCTGTTGGTAAGCTCACGAAATGTACAATCTGGATGATGCCTTGAAGGCCACTCTTCACAAATGTAAGTAAAATGTACGAGGGGCGTTCAGTGAGTAATTTAAAACATTTTTCCTCGACCAGTTACAGTTTAAAAAATGCAGAGTTGGTTGAGGGACATCGTGAAATACACTCCTGGAAATTGAAATAAGAACACCGTGAATTCATTGTCCCAGGAAGGGGAAACTTTATTGACACATTCCTGGGGTCAGATACATCACATGATCACACTGACAGAACCACAGGCACATAGACACAGGCAACAGAGCATGCACAATGTCGGCACTAGTACAGTGTATATCCACCTTTCGCAGCAATGCAGGCTGCTATTCTCCCATGGAGACGATCGTAGAGATGCTGGATGTAGTCCTGTGGAACGGCTTGCCATGCCATTTCCACCTGGCGCCTCAGTTGGACCAGCGTTCGTGCTGGACGTGCAGACCGCGTGAGACGACGCTCCATCCAGTCCCAAACATGCTCAATGGGGGACAGATCCGGAGATCTTGCTGGCCAGGGTAGTTGACTTACACCTTCTAGAGCACGTTGGGTGGCACGGGATACATGCGGACGTGCATTGTCCTGTTGGAACAGCAAGTTCCCTTGCCGGTCTAGGAATGGTAGAACGATGGGTTCGATGACGGTTTGGATGTACCGTGCACTATTCAGTGTCCCCTCGACGATCACCAGTGGTGTACGGCCAGTGTAGGAGATCGCTCCCCACACCATGATGCCGGGTGTTGGCCCTGTGTGCCTCGGTCGTATGCAGTCCTGACTGTGGCGCTCACCTGCACGGCGCCAAACACGCATACGACCATCATTGGCACCAAGGCAGAAGCGACTCTCATCGCTGAAGACGACACGTCTCCATTCGTCCCTCCATTCACGCCTGTCGCGACACTACTGGAGGCGGGCTGCACGATGTTGGGGCGTGAGCGGAAGACGGCCTAACGGTGTGCGGGACCGTAGCCCAGCTTCATGGAGACGGTTGCGAATGGTCCTCGCCGATACCCCAGGAGCAACAGTGTCCCTAATTTGCTGGGAAGTGGCGGTGCGGTCCCCTACGGCACTGCGTAGGATCCTACGGTCTTGGCGTGCATCCGTGCGTCGCTGCGGTCCGGTCCCAGGTCGACGGGCACGTGCACCTTCCGCCGACCACTGGCGACAACATCGATGTACTGTGGAGACCTCACGCCCCACGTGTTGAGCAATTCGGCGGTACGTCCACCCGGCCTCCCGCATGCCCACTATACGCCCTCGCTCAAAGTCCGTCAACTGCACATACGGTTCACGTCCACGCTGTCGCGGCATGCTACCAGTGTTAAAGACTGCGATGGAGCTCCGTATGCCACGGCAAACTGGCTGACACTGACGGCGGCGGTGCACAAATGCTGCGCAGCTAGCGCCATTCGACGGCCAACACCGCGGTTCCTGGTGTGTGCGTGCCGTGCGTGTGATCATTGCTTGTACAGCCCTCTCGCAGTGTCCGGAGCAAGTATGGTGGGTCTGACACACCGGTGTCAATGTGTTCTTTTTTCCATTTCCAGGAGTGTATTTCCGCTGCAGCCCCTATAGTTCCATGAAGTTCCGATAGGTGGCGGTGCCAACTGTAGCCTTCAAAATGGTGTCTGTAACGGAGGCCTGTACCAAGCAAAGAGCATCACTGAGTTTCTTTTGGCGGAAAACCAGAGCATCGCAGATGTTCGTAGGCGCTTGAAGAATGTCTACGGAAACCTGACAGTGAACAAGAGCACGGTGAGTCTGTGAGCGAGGCGTCTGTCAACATCGCAACAAGGTCGCGCCCAACCCGTCAGATTTCCCGCTTGCTGGCTGGCCGCACACAGCTGTGACTCCTGCGATGTTGGAACGTGCCGACACTCTCATTCGAGGTGGTAAACGAATCACAGTCAAACACCTCGCTCCACAGCACTACCCTGTTGGTAGTGCTGACGCACTCGTCCACAAAAGAGTGTGTCTGCCGGTTCCTCGCCGCCTAGCAGAACATCATCAGCCCCGGATCTACGATATTTCCGAACTGGGGCAAAAACTTGATAGTGCCCCCCCTCCCCCCCTCGAGCGTTTGAGATAGGACTTAAAAAATTAAAAAAAAGATTTTTCAAACATGTTTATTTTGTAGTGCACATCTTTCGGAAGAGTTTGATTTATAAAACATGTATGTTTGAGGAGCTGTAAGAATGTTATTCAATCTTAAGTGTGCCAAAGTGCAGTGTCACGTCTCTTCACACAGCATTCTTCTACTGCACGTCACAGTATTTCGCTCTGTGGAATTCAAACGGTTTGATATAGTATCCCCCTTTAGAAAAAGCTCACAACTGATACTGGGTGGGATTATTTGTGGCTGGGAGAATAAGAACTCTGCAGAAAATCTGCACTCTTCATTGCCTATTAGCTAATAACTTTCTCTTGCGTGTGAGATAAAATTAAATATGGAAAACAGAAAACCAGTAAAGACAAGAGACAAGCAAGGCTGTACACATCTCTGCAATCCTTAGGTTCCAGCATTTTTTTCTCTCTCTCATCTTGCTACAGCTTTACATGGCGTGCTTTCCTTTCTGCGAAACAATCTATTACATCATCCAAGTTCGTCAAACCTTTTACTACTTGAAAAATCAAAATGTCGTTGTATAATACTGCAAAAGCTGTTAATACGAATAGTACCCAATAATGAAGAGGTTTCTCGTTTGATACCGATTACTTTGTCACTGTTTGCTAAATAAAACGAAATAGGCCTTTCTAATATTGCAGCAATTGTAGCCCACGCCAAATAAGAGAGACTGTTTTGGCACAAATGGTCATTTTTATGTACCTCATTTCCATAAATAGCACGACAGAGCATAATTCACGAAGTTCCAATATCAAATACTTATTGAGCCTGCTACAAGCAAAAAGTTTTATGTTGGGAAATAGTTTCACATTTCATTCATACGCTTCAGTTTCGGATCAAAAAGTCGTGGTATGAAATTTTTATATAAATACGGAATCGTCATATTCTTCCATATAATTTGTGTGATGTCCCCATTTCTTCTCCTTTCTCGCTCTATACAAACAATTACTAGTTCTGTAACTATTCCTGCCACTGTGAAAACTTTTTCTCCAGTTAACTTCGCTAACGCTGCCAGAATCACAGGTTCAGTTATCCCGCGTTGATTTCCGGTTAGGAGTTATTGCGTGTTCGTACAACACGACGTTTTCCGCGCTATCCCGAGAATAGAACTTAAAGCGACTGCTAACTGGTGACTACAACTGGTAGTGTAGCAATGTGGCAAAAATTTTCTGTCAAAATGTCATTTTCTTGGATACATCGAGAAGATAATATGTAATCTTTCATACCTGTTGTTCCTGTTAGTCGTTTATTTCCACTCTGATAGGCAGAATCATCGATTTCGTTAATAATTGTAAAAACACTGATCATTTTCATACCCAATCAACGACATAAACAAATAGCGATTGGCATTCGCCCGTTCGGGTTCATTCGAGGAGGAGGAAGAGGAGGAGGAGGAGGAGGAGATTAGTGTTTAACGTCCCATCGACAACGAGGTCATTAGAGACGGAGCACAAGCTCGGGTTAGGGAAGGATGGGGAAGGAAATCGGCCGTGCCCTTTCAAAGGAACCATTCCGGCATTTGCCTGAAGTGATATAGGGAAATCACTGAAAACCTAAATCAGGATGGCCGGACGCGGGATTGAACCGTCGTCCTCGGGGGTTCATTCGACCCAGCACGTATAGCCCCGTCCCGTTCTCTAAGGGAAAGTTTTTATTCCTAGATGTGACGGCGATTTCCCTGGCAGAGACATCACGTACACTATGCACGCATTCAAAAATCAACTTACGATTAGTTCAGAAATCAATTTAGAATGTGTTCAAAAATATTAATGAACCAACTGGGATGGGTTTCAAAATCACATGAATAATCGATAGAACAATGCGCGCTGGATGCAACAACTATTTTTTTTTCACATACCTCGGTTTGCCCCCCCCCCCCCTCCCTAGAATCCAGGTCTGAAGATCATAAAGAGCAACAAAGGATCACCAGTGCGGAGTTGCTTGCTCGTTACAAGGCTGATTGTGACAATTTTTTGACGAATATCGTCACAGGCGATGAAAAACGAGTTCATCTTACCAACCTGGAAACAAAACAGCAGTCCATTGAGTGGCCCCACGACCTCTCCTCTGAAGAAAAAGTTCAAATCCGCACTCTCAGCCAGTAAATTTTTGCGACAGTCGTCTGGGACTCTTCACTGAACTGATCTTCCTCATATACCTTACAGCCTGGACCTCGCATCTTCCTCCGTTCATCTGTTTGACCCAGTGAAGGATGCACTCCACGGGAAGCAGTAGATGGATGATGGGGGTTATTGATGCAGCATGATGTTGGCTCCGACGTCAGCCAGGTGTGAAGTATCATGCGTGCGTACAGGCCTTTCCAGTGAGGTCGCGTAAGGCCATCGAATTGAACGGAGATTATGTTTAAAGACAGGTTTTTGTCTCCAAAAGAGTACGGAATAAGAAAAAAAGTTTTGCATTACTTATTGAACGCCCCTCGTATAAATAACTGCACCATTAAGTGAAATAAATTTAAGAATTTAGGCACTGTCGTCCAAACACTTTGTCCCTATCACATTTCTTCTATAGAGCAGCTTTTAAACCACGCAACTTGTTGGTTCAGTTGATTAAGTGTTAGAGTACGTATCAAAAGTTGTGGAATTCAATCTGTAGAGCATTATTTTTCTGATAATGCTGTCTACACATGCACTCGCTTTGGTTAGTAATCAAAACGCCGTTGGACCCGGGTTCGAAACCCGCCACTACGTAAATTTTGATTAATTATCAGCACTGGCGGCCGAAGACTTCCGGCGTAAGAAGTCATCCTCATGCCACCAACGACCTTATCAAAGAGGACGGAGGAGCGGACAGAGGTTCAGGGCACACTCTTGTCCTTGCGGTGGGAAACTGCCTCTAAAGGCGGAAGAATCAGCAATGATCAACGACATGAGGATGCAGAAGGCAATGGAAACCACTGCATTAAAGACATGTAACGTGTATCCACAGGACATGTGGCCTGTATTTGAAGAAGTGTCATGATGATCTCTCCATTGGCAAAATATTCTAGAGTAGCCCCCTATTCAGATCTCTGGGCGAGGACTGAGAAATGGGAGGTGACTATGAGAAAAAGATTGAACAACCAACGAAAGGATAATGTTCCACGAGTCGGGGCGTGGAATGTAAGAAGCTTGAACGTGGTAGGGAAGTTATATAATCTGAAAAGGGAAATGCAAAGACTCCGTCTAGATATAGTAGGCTCATGAAAGTTAAATGGGAAGAGGACAAGGATTTCTGGTCAGATGAGTATAGGGTAATATCAACAGCAGCAGAAACTGGTATAATGGTAGTAGGGTTCGTTATGAATAGGAAGGTAGAGGAGAGAGTGTGTTGCTGTGAACAGTCCTGTGATAGGCTTGTTCTTATCAGAGTCAACAGCAAGCCAACACTGACAACGATAGTTCAGGTATACATGCTGACGTCACAAGCTGAAGACGAAGAAATAGAGAAAGTATATGAGGATATTGAAAGGGGATCAAAATCTAACAGTCATGGGGGACTGGAATGCAGTTGTAGGGAAAAGAGTAGTGGAAAAGGCTACAGGAGAATATGGGCTTGGGACAAGGAATGAAAAAGGAGAAAGACTAATTGAATTCTATAATAAATTTCATCCAGTAATAGCCAATACTCTGTTCAAAAATCACAAGAGGAGGAGGTATACTTGGAAAAGGCCGAGTGATACGAGAAGTTTCCGAAATCAGATACTGGATTTTAAGGCGTACCCAGGAGTAGATATAGACTCTGATCGCAATGTAGTAGTGACGAAGAGGAGGCTGAAGTTCAAGAGATTTGCCAGGAAAAATTAATATGCAAAGAAGTGGGATACGGAAGTACTAAGGAATGACGAGATACGTTTGAAGTTCTCTAACGCTATAGATACAGCAATAAGGAATAGCGCAGTAGGCAGTACAGTTGAAGAGGAATGGACATCTATAAAAAGGGCAATCACAGAAGTTGGAAAGAAAACATAGGTACAAAGAAGGTAACTGCAAAAAAAAAAAAACAATGGGTAACAAAAGAAATACTTCAACTGGTCGATGGAAGAAGGAAGTACAAAAATGCTCAGGGAAATTTAGGAATACAGAAACACAAGTCGTTCTAGAATGAAATGAATAGGAAGTGCGCGGAAGCTAAGATGAAATGGCTGCATGAAAAATGTGAAGAAATCGAGGGACTGGCCGAGCATATAGGAAAGTCTAAACAACCTTCGATGAAATTAAAAGCAAGGGTGGTAACATTAAGAGCGCAACTGAAATTTCACTGTTAAATGCAGAGGAAAGAGCGGATAGGTTGAAAGAGTACAATAGAGGGGGGAAGATAAGTGTGATGTAATAGAAGAAGAAACAGGAATCTATTTAGAATAGACAGGGGATCCAGTATGAGAATCAGAATTTAAGAGAACCTTGGAGGACTTGAGATCAAATAAGGCAGAAGGGATAGATGGCATCCCATCAGAATTTCTATAATCATGGGGGGGGGGGGGGGGAGGAGGTTCTGCACATAATCGGAGAGGAAAAGAATATGATGAAAACACTGACAAGGAGAAGGGTCAAGGGGGGGGGGGGGAGGGGGAGATGTGACAGCAAAATAACTATTCACGTTGCTGTGTAGCTTGTATGAATCCAAGGTGCTGACAAGAATAATGTACAAAAGAATCGGAAAGAAAATTGAGGATGTGTTAGATGGTGATCAGTTTGGCTTTGGGAAAGGTAAAAGCACTAGAGAGGCAGTTCTGACGTTGGAGATGATGATGGAAGCAAGTCTGAAGAAAAATCAACACACGTTTATAGGATTTGTCGACCTGGATAAAGCGTTCGACAGTGTAAAATGTTTCAAGATGTTCGAAATTCTGAGAAAAATAAGGGTAAGCTATAAGAAGGGACAGGTAATATGCAAAATGTACAAGAGCCAAGAGGAAATAATTAGAGTGTAAGACCAAGAACGAAGTGGTTGGATTAAAAAGGTGTAAGACAGGGGTGTAGTCTTTCGCCCTTACTGTTCAATCTATACATCGAAGAAGTATTGGTGGAAATAAAAGAAAGGTTCAGAAGTGGAATTATAATTCGAGGTGAAAGGATATCATTGATACGATTCACTGATGACATTGCTATCCTGAGTGAAAGTGAAGAAGAATTACATGATCTGCTAAATGGAATGAACAATCTAATGAGTATAGAATATGGACTGAGAGTAAATCGAAGAAAGACGAAAGTAATGAGTAGTAGCAGAAATGAAAACAGCAAGAAACTTAACATCAGGATTGATGGTCACGAAGTAGATTAAGTTAAGAAATTCTCTTACGTACAAGGAGGACATCAAATGCAGACTAGAACTGGAAAAAAGGCCATTCCTGGCCAACAAAAGTCTATTAGTATCAAACATAGGCCTTAATTTGAGGAAGAAATTTCTGAGAATGTTTATTTGGAGCACACCATTGTAAGTTAGTGAAGCATGGACTGCGGGAAAATCGGAACAGAAGAAAATCGAAGCATTTGAGATGTGCTGCAAACGAATGTTGAAAATTATGTGGACTGATAAGGTAATGGTTGAGGAGGTTCTGCACATAATCGGAGAGGAAAAGAATATGATGAAAACACTGACAAGGAGAAGGGACAGGATGATAGAACATCTATTAAGACATCCATAATTCTAGAGGGAGTTGTAGAGGGCAAAAACTGTGAAGGAAGACAGAGATTGGAATATATCCAGCAAATAATTGAGGATGTAGGTTGTAAATGCTACTCTGAGATGAAGAGGTTGGCATAGAAAAGGAGTGAGTGAGTGAGAGAGGGAGAGGGAGAGGGAGAGAGTGAGTGAGTGAGTGAGTGAGAGAGAGAGAGAGAGAGAGAGAGAGAGAGAGAGAGAGAGAGAGCATTTTTTGTAATACGACCAATGCATTTGTCTGTGTAAAGACGACACTGTGCTACATAAACTGAGGTTTTATGGAATTAATGTTATAGCTAACAGACGGGTCACGTGGTACTTAAGAAGAAGAATGTAGATAGTTGATTTTTTACAATTCATCAGCTGTAGCTAGGGGATATCTCTCTGATGATGGGGCAGTCAGTAAGGGAGATCCGCAAGGGTGCTCTGCTTTCTCTCATGAATGTCAATGATTTACGAATGAATACACATCAAGGAGAATAAGTCTTGCTGCGCATGACACAGGTGTTATGGTTAATCGCAGTAGATATACAGTAACGGAGGAATCTGTTAATAATGTTCAAAAGGATTATTGGCAGGTATTCTGCAAATAGTCTCTCCAATCATTTTAAGAAAACGCTGCGCATTCGATTCTCCACATCAAATGGCACAAAGACCAGTAATAAAAGCTTGAACAGGAGTTTGTAAGCCAGGTGCAGTCTTCGAAATTTTTGGCTTATGTATTGATGAACATTTTGAACTGAAAGAAAAACGAAAAACGAAAAACTCAGTTCAGTCATTTTTGCACAAACCAGAAGTTAACAAACATTGCTTATTTTAATTCAGTAATGTTATACGGAATTGTATTCTGGGACAACTCATCTTTCAGGAGAAAAGTCTTCACAGCACGGAAGCGTGCCGTAACTATAGTATGTTCCTCTCATGGAAGGTGCATTACAGTGGCTCTCGTAAGTTGTAGGGTAAGTCTATTCTATCGCATCAAGTTACCGAGAGTGATCGGAAATACTGTGCTCTTCGCAATCGGCACGTGATATATGTTGCTGTTCACAGCAAACGATGCCGTTTCCTTTGGCTCGGCGTTGGTTTCGGTGTCGTTCACCAATGAAGACGGATACGAAACATTGCGAAACAGTCTGAAATAGTTCCTAAACTCTTCTCTGCCGTTTCATCGCACACACCCTTATGATACTACAGGAAAGCAAAGCACCGTTTCAACACCTGGTAGGGGGAGCCTGTTAGAAGGTCATTCGTGTCGTCCTTCACCAGCGCTAAATGAACAAGACTGTGGGATACATGGCCGACAACTGTCGCCAGAGGCACCACCCCTCCCCAGTCCCTTGTCCCGCCATTTGGTTACGTAATCAACACAGCAGTATAACATTTTTCCGTCCACAACGCACAAACTAGACTTGTGGTGGCTTACTTTCAAACACCCTCACTTTCATGAACGAAGGATTGAGGTTGTGGTGAGATGCAGACCATGGAATTTGTCCTCCCCCATCTAGCGATATACTATCAAAGATCTGAACTTCTCCAACAATGTGACTGAAATAGGCTAGAGCCCTATTATTCGGGTGCGTCACGGAAATCGAACGTTTTTATGTTGGGTAGTTCGGCCGAGCGATTGGCCTCAGAAAGTGGAGGGGGGCCTCGCGGTGTCCATCAGATATGGAAATTTAGCTGTCGCGATGTCGTTGAACATGAAGCATCGTAAGTTCACTCTGTGAGGCAGGAACAACGTAATTTTGTACCAGTTTTAATATTCCCGTTCGCCAAACTATTCCAGACCGCTGCACCATTTTTAGTTGGGCTGAAAACATCAACACAAGTGGCTCCGTAAGGAAGAAGAAGAAGCCACCTGGTGCTGTCAACACAGGCCATACGCCCGAATACGTCAAGCGAGTTAACGGGTGTCTGCGATACAGAGCCCTGAACAGTTGGTGCGCTACATTGCGATGCTCCTAACCTCGTTCTTCCCAGAACTCCGAGAATGCAGTTGGACAATGAGGAGAGAAAGCTTTCAACGAGATGGCGCAGCTGCGTACGTAGTTCGTAATTCAATGGCTTTCTCACAGAATCAGTTTTCAGACCACATTATCTCCAGGTATGACCATCTTCCGTGGCTTCCTGGCTTTCCTAGTCTAAGCTTATCTTATTTCTCTTTGTGAGCACATTTCACGTCCCCAGTATATGTTAACTAGCACAATATCTTGAAGATCTGAACATGACAGTCGAGGAGGAAGTGGTTCGTATTCCACGCTAGATGTCAATAGATGCTGCTCTGAACAGTTGGAATCATGCATAAACCTAAATAGCCAACATCTCAGTGACATGATCTTCAAAACATAAATGACACATTGAGTTTCCCGACATAAAATGCGTATTGTCATCAATAAAAATGTAAGTGCTTAAGTGACAGAGATTACAATCGTTTATTATTGCGCTCAGGAGTTCGTTTACCGCCAAAGGTTACCTGTGTACGACCTTTCTTTGAAACAAAAATGATTCCTTGAGAATGAATTTATTGAAAATTCAGAATGATATACCTTATTTCACTGATTTATATAGTAGATTAAAGCGAATTAAAAGTGAATCTACAACTGCAACACGATCATTTGAATTTGGTCAATGTAAATCCAACTGTTTCTGCGTTGCCTTGTACAAACAAAACTTAGGTCGGAGGCATTCCTATCACTTTCGGAATATTTCTTTTTTGGAAATAAATGATGATGATGACATTCTAGCATACTACCAGTATTCGTAAGTACTTTAGGCAGGCTTTAGAAATAGATTTCAGGATATCCTTAAAATGATTATCCATGATATGTACTAGAACCTTTACCAATCCTACAAATACTAAAATTATCGTTATAGAAGGAACTGATAGGTACTGTCAACAAATCAAGAATTAAAACTGACATTAAAAAATGGACGAAAAGAATTTTGGATTCAAAGGTAAATTTCAGTATTATATCCAGCTTTATGGGTTATAGCAAAGGAGAAAGGGGATTTTGTGTAATCAGAAAATAGATTTTCAGTAGCGAAACTGGCCGATTTAAGATTGGGGATAATATATATGACACAAAATATCGAAAAAAATAGTCACCACTGCATCAAGGTCAGGCCTCTCCCTAATAGTACTTATTTTTTAATAAAATGTGTTACTTAATCATTTTGAGTAATACACCAATTTCCTTAAGATATTTTAATACAGTTATTTCAAAAAGTTGGTCCCCAACCAAAGATGTGAAGCATTCAGGAAGCATCGTCGTGTGTCAATGTAACGTCGTACACGCGCACGTCGTCAGAGGTGGGTAAATGAGTAGGGTTGCAAACCTCTGTGACAGGTAGAATGACCACCGGCGTGCACTGGTGTTGTTCGTATTTAGTTTTGTTACCAGGCCTGGGACGGTAAATAAGGGTCGTGAACGGCGTCATATGTCGAACAACCACTGTGAAGGACGAGGAGATGCCACATAATCGTGTGAGACAGTGTGATCAACACCTGACAGAATTTGAAAGGAGCCTCATTCGGCCAGTTGGTCGAATCGTGTAGTATCTAGAATTGTGAGGCGTTCGAAAGTGACAGTGACTCAATGCTGGACTGCATGAAAACGTGAAGGCAGGCGTAGTCGCCGTCAAGGTCCCAGGCATCCACGTCTGACCACTGCAATGGAGGATCACCATATTGTGCACCAAGTACATCGTAACCCATTCATATCTGCGCTTGCCGTCCGAGAACAAGTAATGGGTTCCCGGAAATACACTGTGCCATCCCACACCACTGGTCGGAGACCAGCAACGGCTGTAATAGGAAATTACCGTTCCATGTGTAGGCTACCGTTAACACCGCACGTCAAATGGCAGTGTTTGGAGTGATGCCATGACCAGGAATCATTGACAGTTGATGAATGTCATCGCATTGCGTTCAGCGATTAATTACGGTTCAGCACTACTCCGGATGACCATCTCGGATACTGCTCGTATGGCGGCGACCTAGGTAGAGGTTCCATTCTTGACGGCTGTAGGTAGTCTTGGCATCATGGTATGGGGAACCATCGGGTATGATTTCAGTTTACGGCTGGTAGTGATTGAGGGAACTGTGACAGCACAACGGTATGACAAGGACATCCTGCGTCCCCGCGTGTGACCTGTCATGGTACTCTATCGCGGAGCAACTTTTCAACAGGACAATGCTCGTTCAAACATGGCACACATCTCTATGACCTGCATGATGCTGAGGCACTTCTGTGGTCAGTTAGATCCCCAGATTTGTCCCCAATAAGAAATATGAGGGACGAGCTCGGACGTCAGTTCTGTCCCAGTGCCGTTATCTAGGATATGAAGGACTAGTTACAAAAGTTGTGGACCAGCTTGCCGCAGGATAGGATAAGACTGCTTTATGATACCATTCCGAACTGAATCAGTGCTCGCATCCAGGCCACAGAGCAGTGGTTCACAACCAGGGGCTAATTACCCCCTGAGGGGTAAAATGAAAATTTCTGAGGGGTAAAAACCATACGATTCGATTCTGTTTTAATGACTAAAGTAAATTATTTTCAAAATATCATTGCTATTATTACAATTTTGTAAGACTATTATTTATTACATAAGTTATCAATAATTACTTTTTCTCAATTAGAAGCATTAATGCGGTGGAAGTTACAAGTTCCTCACATGGTCCACCCACTACGCACATATATTGTGCTTTATCCCATGCACTGCTGATAACATTAGTGAGAAATATATGTAACAAATGCTATCTCAAGAAAATGTGTTCTCCAAACTGTAGATAGTACCTGCTGTAATCCAGAAATTGCTTCATTATTTGCTTCGAAACAGATAAATGAATTAATTGACAACACGACACAATGGCTACTATAGTGCTCTACACAGTATTATTATTGTTATGACTATTAGTGGCTGTGGTCAGACAAAAAGCATTAACAGCCTGATGTCTTCCAATTTCTGCCAGTTCAGAAATAAGGAATGCAGCAAAAGTAATGATTTACGAGTAGTAACTATAGTGCACACACTTTAACTTAGTTGATGTGAAATGATGTTGCAATGTGGAGGTCAAACAAGTGCCGCAATGGAGAGGAGTAATGCAGAGAAGTATGTTTTGTAACAAGTGTCTACCCTTATTGTCGATAGTTACCTTTCTTATCTGAGCAGTTGTGGGTAGCACTATTCCTTCGTCATTCATTCTAAGACACACACACACACACACACACACACACACACACACACACACACACAAAGTCTCATTCATCTTTGATAATTTTAAAAATAAAGGTGTTCCAAGAAAAGTCTTTCATTCGACAATAAGTTAGGTGCTAAAGTTGGTGATATTGTGGGGGAGGGTGGGGGGAGGGCAACAGGCGGCAGGGGGAAGAGCGGGGGTACTAGCTAATCAGGGGTAATGGTCTAAGAAAGGTTGGGAACCACAACCATAGGGGGTACATCATACTGATAAATAGGTTCATACTACTATGTTCTTTATATCTCTGACACGATTTTGTAATGAGTGAAACAACATCATATGCGCTCTCAACCTGTGAAGATTCATTTAGTGTTCTGCTCCCCTTCTGCGTGCTTCACTTTTCTTGTCAGATAGCGTGCGTAGCACTCGTCACCCAAGAGGAACACCATCGAATCACTGTAAGAAAAGCTGTGCAATGACCCTAAAAAGCTGGGAAGCTGGGAGTTATCTTATTGATTTAAGGAACGGGCATCAGCGTGTTTTTTTCTTAAAAGCTGTGGGAGTAACTTTTTTTTTTCATTCGATACAGCGGGTTGATGTACGAGGAAGGCGTGGGAACCTGTGCTCTAGATCAATGTTCCTTGAACTGAGTTATGCGGAACCCAGAGGTTGAATGTGGGTCCCTGTATGATTCCGCTAACGTTACGCGTCTTTTTCATAACATTTAAGAAAGTACCTAACAAGAATGATAATTTAAAACTTCACAAAATTGGAGAAAAGAAGCACAACTAAATCTCGCTTCCTCCAACTCATTTGGATAGTCGGGAAGGATGCGACTTCTACAGTGAACCTTTGCTGTATTTATTAGAGACCAGACGGCAACCTGACATGAGTCTGGTTCCTACCCAACAATAAAAAGCTTGTTAGTAGAGAGGCGGTTGATAATATGCCAATGCACGCGACCTTCGATCGATTCAACAGAACAATATGAAAGTTTTATTGAACTAACACCTGATTTATCGCTTGAAGAAAAAGTTAAATTAATGCTGCTATTGGAATTGTTATGCAGTTTTAAAGATGAATAACTTCAATTGTTCCAGAAGGCTGGTTTGGTACTTTAACCTTTTGCAACTACAGGGGATAGGCAAAATAATGTGAACACGTGCACTTACTTGGGAATGGTTTACTAATAAGGGGTTGAAATCCCGTTTGCCCGTAATACAGCTGCGATTCTTCTTGGAATACTGGCTTATAATGATTTTATGGTCTCCAATGGAACGTTATGCCACTTTTCGATCAGAATCTCTTCTAACTCGTTAGTGACGAGGGAGGCGGAAATTTGCTCCGGAGTCTGCGCTCCAGTACCGCCCACAAGGGTTCGACAACGTTCAATTCCGGGGACTGTGCTGGCCAGGGAAGACGCTGCAAATCAGTTTCATGCTCCTCATACCCCGATTGTACTGTCCTGGCTGTGTGAATGGGTGCATTATCGTCCTGGTATCATTGTTGGGAACAACATTTAAATCATGGGGTGCATCTGATCATCTAAAATGTTCACATAATGGTTGGCTGTAACCCCTGGCCTTTGAAAGTAATAATGGGACCAGCATTGTTGGGGAACAACGTTTGAATCATGGGGTGCATCTGATCACCTAAAATGTTCACATAATCGTTGGCTGTAACCCCTGGCCTTTGAGAGTAATAATGGGACCAGCAGAATACCATGGTATGGTTGCCCACGCTATCACACTTCCATCTCCATGCTTAACCGTTGGAATCAAGCAATGAGGACTGTAGGCTTCTTTTGGCCTTCTCCAGAGGTAAACCCGGCCCGATGTTGGAAATAACGAAAACGTTGACTGGTCGGACCATATGACGTGTTTCCCCTGATCAGCCGTCCAGGATTTATGCTCCTGACACCATGTTTTACGCTTCCTTGCATTGATTGTCGTCACTACCGGTTTCGGTATAGTAGCTCGTCCATGAATATTCGCTTTATGGAGTTCTCGGCGGATAGCGTCGATAGAAGCGTGGTCTCGAACATGGCTCTTGAGCTCTGCAGTCACTTTAGCCGCCATAATTTTGTGTTGTTTTGACACAATTCGTGTTAGCGTCATTTAGTTTTGATTTGCGTCCACTATTACGTTTACACGATGATGTCTTTCCATGTTTTGTGTATGCTGTCATGATTGTTGAAACAGTTGCTCTTGAAAGATTCAATAAGTTGGCTGTATTGGTTACTGCTGCTCCAGCTAATCGGGGCCCCGCAATATGCCCTCTTTGAAACTCTGTTAAGTATTTCATTGCACGTCGACCTCAGCCTCTTAATGTAAATACGGTTTGCACTACTCGTAAACAACCTGCACTGATGCCTAGTCCGTACTGAACACGCACAATCCAGCGTGACACGTGCCTTACCTGCGTTGTTGACCGTCAAACACAGCCATTCCATTACTACCACTGTTCACATTATTTTACCTATTCCCCGTACATACACACCCTCCGTCCAGAAATTCCTAGATTGGTTTTATTCCTGGCGTATAAACTACAGTGGCAGCTTGGACTAACAAAATTAACATAAACACCAGGTTTGCATTCAGTCAGTCAGTTGAGAACAGGTAGTTTTAGGTATTGGATGTCTTGCCGTAGTGTGTCAATCTGATTATGTCACAGGTCACAATGGAGCTACTACTTCTTTATATGAAGTATTAAGAACGTCTTCCAGAATGTTTTGAAGAAGAGAAATGTATTTGCGAAGTTCGTCCTGCACACCTTGCTTCCCGAAGAATAACAACGCCACGTGAACGCGTAGGCCTCTCGCGACTTGATTGAGATACAAAACGCGGGAGCCGGCCGGGCTGACCGAGCGGTTCTAGGCACTACAGTTTGGGACCGCGCGACCGCTACGGTCGCAGGTTCGAATCCTGCCTCGGGCATGGATGTGTGTGATATCCTTAGGTTAGTTAGGTTCAAGTAATTCTAAGTTCTAGGGGACTGATGATCTTAGATATTAAGTCCCATAGTGCTCAGAGCCATTTGAACACGCGGGCAATTCTTCTCTGAAAAAAAAAAAAAAAAAAAAAAAAAAACCATAACGGGTGACAAGACTTGGTGTTGTCAATATGAACCTAACATAAAATGACAAAGAGCATAAATTCACATTAAGGGTTAACGTTTTGACTACATAACCCACATTAAAGCCATTGTGACGCGTGAGTTGAACAACTTCCGAAAGAGGGACTTTTCTGACAGTTTCACGTAGTTGTATGAAGGTTCTACGCGTTGTGCTGAGGTGGGGGTAAACTGTAGAACACCTGAACTATTAAAACTATAAAAACTAATGGTTTTAATACAGTCTAGAAACTTTTTGAAGTGACTGAATTTATGTTATAACAAAAAATAAATACTGCAACGGACTTAGTGCCGAACCTGGTATGAGAAACCAAATTCCAGATGGTTCAAATGGCTCTGAGCACTATGCGACTTAACTTCTGAGGTCATCAGTCGCCTAGAACTTAGAACTAATTAAACCTAACTAACCTAAGGACATCACACACATCCATGCCCGAGGCAGGATTCGAATCTGCGACCGTAGCGGTCGCTCAGCTCCAGATTGTAACGCCTAGAACCGCACGGTCACTCCGGCCGGCACCAAATTTCATTCGTGAAGCCTGATATTAAGTATATATGTGAAAATAAGAACCTGTACCATACAGTTCATTAAAATTTAAATTTAATAGTGTGATTTATGTTATTTTAAGTCCCTTCAAGAAAGTATGGACTAATTTTGAAATCACTTTTTGGAGCAAATAAACATTATTTAAAGTAATTATCTTTTGTGGCTAATAACGAGACATTAAAAACGTACTACAGAAATGAACTAGGGTTCCACGATAAAAGTGAACATTAAAAAGAGTTTCACTTACCAAAAAGATTAAGAAACGCCACTCCTATCGCAGAAAAACAAAGGGACTGACAGACAGCTGTTTACGGGACAACTATAAGACCATGAGTCTAGCCACACCACCCATCCTGCGCTCAGTCGCAGTCTAACGTGCACGCTCGGGATACCCATTGCTATAAAAATTATTAGCGACTGACAGTTGCGCCGACACCAGCGCCCCTAGCGCTGAGAAAGCTAATGGTACGATAAATGTTTGTTTTTAATTATTTTTCTACTTGCTTAACGAAATAGTTATTATATTTATGTGTTACAAGGATTAGTAAATTATCAAGAGACTGAATGGTCGTGAAATAAACGGAAAAACAGCCGAATGTCACTGATTTCCTGAGGTAAGCAACAACCTATTTATGAAGAAATACTTTCGAATACGTGTGTAATTGCAGCTTTCTCCGCCGGAAGCAACAGAATACAACACATATTCATGCATGAGAAGCAAATATTTCTGTTGTTAACCGTTCCTATTATGATAGGCGTTTTTCCTGCTATAACAGTATGGTACACTTTCTGGCCACACCTCCCATCCTGCACTCTGTCACAGTCTAATACGCGCAGTCGCGACACTCGTAGCTGTAAAAGTCGTTACTGTTACGTTGAAGTGTAAGAACGATCGAATCATTCTACACCATACTTGGAATCGAATGATCCGTATGTTCTTACGCATAACTCGACTTTCTAATGCACGTCACTTTTGCCTCAAAAGAAATGTGCTGATGATTCTTGCCTTTTGTAGCTCAAATGTGGCGACAGTGCGAAAATTAATTTCCTGTGTATCGTGAAACAGTATTATTGCTTTTGACGTTTCATTATCACGTTTGCGTGGTTTTCCCTTCAGTCGTAGTTGTGGTGGCTTATTTGAGACGTTTAATAATCTTAAGTATTTGCATTCCATACAAGTATTTTACCTTCCACATTCAGTAATTTGACTGGAAGTGCGGAGGAGAAAACTTATCGCTGTTGAGATGTACGACGTTTTATTCTGCAAAATATTAGGTCTTCTGCAGTTTACTACCAATTTTTATGTTCTTAAAAGAAAACAACATTCCTCAGTAAATACCTGTAGGTTATAGGAGAATTGTAAATAAACTGTCCTGTAATGTACTGTTTCATACCCCCGGTGCCATTAGGAAACTAAAGAAAGACCAGTGTGGTGTGATTTCTTAGTTAGTGCTGATTTTCATGGCATTACATACGCTCCCTAAAGTAAAAACCATGTTACAAATAGGTATAAACAATGCTGTTCGCACTCATCTTATTCAAAAGTGTTAGCTATCTGACCGCTTGGAGCGCTGCTGTTGCAATGCATAAGATAAATGAGCAGGAGTGTCGTGACTGTACGTTTTGTGTTGTGGCTCTGCTACCTCACTAGGTGGTTCATAGTCAGACGCAGACGGCAGTCAAGGTCTGTAACATAACTGTTGTTATTGGTTATTGTACACTGACCCTACGACTTATCTTGGAAGATATGTTAAGGAAAGGCAAACCTGCGTTTATAACATTTGTAGACTTAGAGAAAGCTTTCGACAATGTTGACTGCAATACTCTCTTTGAATTTGTGAAGGTAGCAGGGGTAAACACAGGGAGCAGAAGGCTAATTTATGAGTTGTACAAAAACCAGACGGCAGTTATGAGTCGGGGGGCATGAAAGGGAAGCAATTAGGAAGAATGGAGTGAGACAGGGTTGTAGCCTATCTCTCATGTTATTCAATCTACGAGGTGCATTCAAGTTCTAAGGCATCCAATTTTTTTTCTAATTAACTACTCACCCGAAATCGATTAAACTGGCGTTACTTCTCGACTTAATCGCCCTGCAAACGTACACATTTTTCACAACGCTGCCGCCATGATTCCATGGCAGCGGCGAAGGCTTCTTTAGGAGTCTGTTTTGACCACTGGAAAATCGCTGAGGCAATAGCAGCACAGCTGGTGAATGTGCGGCCACGGAGAGTGTCTTTCATTGTTGGAAAAAGCCAAAAGTCACTAGGAGCCAGGTCAGGTGAGTAGGGAGCATGAGGAATCACTTCAAAGTTGTTATCACGAAGAAACTGTTGCGTAACGTTAGCTCGATGTGCGGGTGCGTTGTCTTGGTGAAACAGCACACGCGCAGCCCTTCCGGACGTTTTTGTTGCAGTACAGGAAGGAATTTGTTCTTCAAAACATTTTCGTAGGATGCACCTGTTACCGCAGTGCCCTTTGGAACGCAATGGGTAAGGATTACGCCCTCGCTGTCCCAGAACATGGACACCATCATTTTTTCAGCACTGGCGGTTACCGGAAATTTTTTTGGTGGCGGTGAGTCTGTGTGCTTCCATTGAGCTGACTGGCGCTTTGATTCTGGATTGAAAAATGGCATCCACGTCTAATCCATTGTCACAACCGACGAAAAGAAAGTCCCATTCATGCTGTCGTTGCGCGTCAACATTGCTTGGCAACATGCCACACGGGCAGCCATGTGGTCGTCCGTCAGCATTCGTGGCACCCACCTGGATGACACTTTTCGCATTTTCAGGTCGTCATGCAGGATTGTGTGCACAGAACCCACAGAAATGCCGACTCTGGAGGCGATCTTTTCAACAGTCATTCGGCGATCCCCCAAAACAATTCTCTCCACTTTCTCGATCATGTCGTCAGACCGGCTTGTGAGAGCCCGAGGTTGTTTCGGTTTGTTGTCACACGATGTTCTGCCTTCATTAAACTGTCGCACCCACGAACGCACTTTCGACACATCCATAACTCCATCACCACATGTCTCCTTCAACTGTCGATGAATTTCAATTGGTTTCACACCACGCAAATTCAGAAAACGAATGATTGCATGCTGTTCATGTAAGGAAAATGTCGCCATTTTAAGTATTTAAAGCAGTTCTCATTCTCGCCGCTGGCCGTAAAATTCCATCTGCCGTACGGTGCTAGCATCTCTGGGACGTATTGACAATGAATGCGGCCTCATTTTAAAACAATGCGCATGTTTCTATCTCTTTCCAGTCCGGAGAAAAAGAATCGGAGGCCTTAGAACTCGAATGCACCTCGTAAGATGAACTTCAACAAAAGCGAGACAAGGATAATGGAATGTAGTGGAATTGAATCAGATGATGCTGAGAGAATTAGATTAGGAAACGAGACGCTTAAAGTAGTAAAGGAGTTTTGCTATTTGGACACTGGTAAGCTTGTCCTCCGCTACTTGGGCAGCAAAATAATTGACGATGTCCGAAGTAGAGACGGTATAAAATTTAGGCTGGCAACGGCAAGAAAATTGTTTCTGAAGAAGAGAAATCTGTCAACATCTAATATCGACTTATGAGTTAGGAAGCCTTTTCTGAAGGTATTTGTCTGGATTGTAGCCATGTATGAAATGAAATGGACGATAAGCAGTTTATACAAAAAGAGAATAGGAGCTTTTGGAATGTGATGCTGCAGAAGAATGATGAAGATTAGATTGGTAGCTCATGTAACTAATGAGGAGGTACTGAATAGAACTAGGGAGACAAATAATTTGTGGCACAACTTGACTGAAAGAAGGGAGCGGTTGATGGGGCACGTTCTGAAATATCTATATATATATATATATATATATATATATATATATATATATATATAAAAGTTGAAATGTGTGCGAAATCTTATGGGACTGAACTGCTAAGGTCATCAGTTCCTAAGCTTACACACTATTTAACCTAAATTATCCTAAGGACAAACACACACACACATCCATGCCCGAGGGAGGACTCGAATCTCCGCCGAGACCAGCCGCACAGTCCATGACTGCAGCGCCTTACACAGCTTTTCTTTTTTTTTTTAATCTCGTTTTCGTTCGTTTCATCTGCTCGGTGCGGACGTCGCAAGACACCCATTTCAGTTCGTCGTTGATTCATTAACTCAGTTTTTTTATTACAGAGGGCAAGCCAACCCTATAACCGAACACGCTGAGTTACTGTGCCGGCCCCGCTCGGCTAATCCCGCGCGGCTCTGAAATATCAAGTGATCAACAATTTAGTGCCGCAGGGAAGAGTGGGGTGTAAAAATCGTAGTGGGAGACCAAGAGAAGGATACAGTAAGCAGATTCAGAAGAATGTAGGTTGCAGCAGTTATTTGGAGATGAAGAGGTTTGCTCAGGATAGGGCAGTATGGAGTGCTGCATGAAACCACTCTTTGGACTGAAGGCCACAACAACAACATGCTTGCTTCTCAGTGCGGTATGTTTCTTTACGGAAGGTGTGAAGCAAACTGTAAAATCGCGTAGAAAACTGATATGACGTTATCATTCTGTAAAGCGAACTCAGTACTGCACGTTAACGGGGAACATGTACTCGGTATGGAACTGCGCTACCGGAGCTAAATGCTGCGCTTGCCTGTAACGGCGAAGCGACAACATTCTTCCCCGCACCTACCAATGTGCACTCCGTGTGCATCTCGGGGGGAGTCATTCCAGATGTGGAAAGGGTCCTTCCGGATGCCATGAAGGGTACAGGGTGCACCCATCTGCATGTGGTCGCTCATGTCGGCGCCAATGATGTGTGTCGCTATGGATCGGAGGAAATCCTCTCTGGCTTCCGGCGGCTATCTGATTTGGTGAAGGCTGCCAGTGTCGCTAGCGGGATGAAAGCAGAGCTCACCATCTGCAGCATCGTCGACAGGACTGACTGCGGACCTTTGGTACAGAGTCGAGTGGAGGATCCGAATCAGAGGCTGAGACGGTTCTGCGACCGTGCGGGCTGCAGATTCCTCGACTTGCGCCATTGGGTGGTGGGGTTTCGGGTTCCGCTGGATAGGTCAGGACTCCACTACACACAGCAGGCGGCTACACGGGTAGCAGGGGTTGTGTGGCGTGGACTGAGAGGTTTGTTAGGTTAGATGGCCTTGGGAAAGTACAGAAAGGGCAACGCCTCAAAGGGTCCGGGGCAAAGTCAGGACATGCGGGTACCAAGCAGCAATCGGTATTGTAATTGTAAACTGTCGAAGCTGCGTTGGTAAAGTACCGGAACTTCAAGCGCTGATAGAAAGCACCGAAGCTGAAATCGTTATAGATACGGAAAGCTGGCTGAAGCCAGAGATAAACTCTGCCGACATTTTTACAAAGGCACAGACGGTGTTTAGAAAGGATAGATTGCATGCAACCGGTGGTGGCGTGTTTGCCGCTGTTAGTATTAGTTTATCGTGTAGTGAAATAGAAGTGGATAGTTCTTGTGAATTATTATGGATGGAGGATATACTCAACAACCAAGCTAGGTTAATAATTGGCTTCTTTTACGGACCTCCCGACTCAGCAGCATTACTGGCAGAACAACTGAGAGAAAATCTGGAATACATTTCACATAAATTTCCTCAGCATGTTATAGTCTTAGGTGGAGATTTCAAATTGCCAGATATAGACTGGGACACTCAGATGTTTAGGACGGGTGGTAGGGACAGAGCATCGAGTGACATTATACTGAGCGCACTATCCGAAAATTACCTCGTGCAATTAAACAGAGAACCAACTCGTGGAGATAACATCTTGGACCTACTGATAACAAACAGACCCGAACTTTTCGACTCTGTAAGCGCAGAACAGGGAATCATGATTATAAACATAGAAATAAGGATCCTTTATTGCATGATTATATGACAGCGGAACAAACACTGGTAGCAGTTACTTCTGTAAAATATCTGGGAGTATGCGTACGGAACTATTTGAAGTGGAATGATCATATAAAATTAATTGTTGGTAAGGCGGGTGCCAGGTTGAGATTCATTGGGAGAGTCCTTAGAAAATGTAGTCCATCAACAAAGGAGGTGGCTTACAAAACACTCGCTCGACCTATACTTGAGTATTACTCATCAGTGTGGTTCCGTACCAGGTCGGGTTGACAGAGGAGATAGAGAAGATCCAAAGAAGAGCGGTCCGTTTCGTCACAGGGTTATTTGGTAAGCGTGGTAGCGTTACGGAGATGTTTAGCAAACTCAAGTGGCAGACTCTGCAAGAGAGGCGCTCTGCATCGCGGTGTAGCTTTATGTCCAGGTTTCGAGAGGTTGCGTTTCTGGATGGGGGTATTGAATATATTGCTTCCCCCCACTTATACCTCGCGAGGAGATCACGAATGTAAAATTAGAGAGATTCGAGCGCGCACGGAGGCTTTCCGGCAGTCGTTCTTCCCGCGAACCATACGCGACTGGAACAGGAAAGGGAGGTAATGACAGTGGCACGTAAAGTGCCCTCCGCCACACACCGTTGGGTGGCTTGCGGAGTATAAATGTAGATGTAGATGTACCCGCCTCCCCTTCAATGATCGATTGTCAATTACTTTTTGCTCTGGTTGAGATATAGATGACGGTTGACTCGCGTAGCCTCCGGGCTGTGGGGCGCGCGAGTGCAGTGGTGCGCATGCGTTAAGGCACGGAGCCTTCTGCTTGCGCGGGCTTCAGTCGCCAGCGGGCTAGTGGCAGCAGCAATGCGTCTGCAGCGCGCGGCCGCCGCCGCGAAGACGTACGTGTTGCACCTGGGCCGCGAGACGAGCGTGCACGGCGTCAGCCACCTGGTCGCCCCCGACAGGCACCCACTGGAAGTGTGAGTCACCCTCTCAAAGTCCTTATTGCCTTGACGAAAGTAACTACGTAATTGACAGTCGAGTACGGAAGGGGGCGATGTTCTCCGCTTTACCTTTGCATGCGCACAATGAATGGCTGGATAGTTTTACACACTGCCTGTTAATATGAAATATTGCGTTTGCTTTGAAGGGTGTCGATAGGTTTATCACTTTCCTGCGCACTTCGACTACTACACTACTGGTCATTTAAATTGCTACGCCACTAAGATGACGTGCTACAGACGCGAAATTTAACCGACAGGAACAAGATGCTGTGATATGCAAATGATTAGCATTTCAGAGTATTCACACAAGGTTGGCGCCGGTGCCGACACCTACAACGTGCTGACATGACGAAAGTTTCCTACCGATTTCTCATACACAAACAGCAGTTGACCGGCGTTGCCTGGTGAAACGTTGTTGTGATGCCTCGTGTAAGGAGGAGAAATGCCTACCATCACGTTTCCGACTTTGATAAAGGTCGGATTGTAGCCTATCGCGATTGCGTTGGTCGAGATCCAATGACTGTTAGCAGAATATGGAATCGGTGGGTTCAGGAGGGTAATACGGAACGCCGTGCTGGATCCCAACGACCTAGTATCACTAGCAGTCGAGATGACAGGCATCTTATCCGCATGGCTGTAACGGATCGTGCAGCCACGTCTCGATCCCTGAGTCAACAGATGGGGACGTTTGCATGACAACAACCATCTGCACGAACAGTTCGACGACGTTTTCAGCAGCACGGACTACCAGCTCGGAGACCATGGCTGCGGTTACCCTTGACGCTGCATCACAGACAGGAGCGCCTGCGATGGTGTACTCAACGATGAACCTGGGTGCACGGATGGCAAAACGTCATTTTTTCGGATGAATCCAGGTTCTGTTTACAGCGTCATGATGGTCGCATCCGTGTTTGGCGACATCGCGGTGAACGCACATTGGAAGCGTGTATTCGTCATCGCCATACTGGCGTATCACCCGGCGCGATGGTATGGGGTGCCATTCGACTGCTGCCCTGGCCAGCACATTCTCCAGATCTCTCATCAGTTGAAAACGTCTGGTCAATGGTGGCCGAGCAACTGGCTCGTCACAATACGCCAGTCACTACTCTGATGAACTGTGGTATCGTGTTGAAGCTGCATGGTCAGCTGTACCTGTACACGCCATCCAAGCTCTGTTTGACTCAATACCCAGCCTTATCAAGGGCGTTATTACGGCCAGAGGTGGTTGTTCTGGGTACTGTTTTCTCAGGATCTATGCACCCAAATTGCGTGAAAATGTAATCAGATGTCAGTTCTAGTATAGTATATTTGTCCAATGAATATCCGTTTATCATCTGCATCTCTTCTTGGTGTAGCAATTTTAATGGCCAGTAGTGTACTTTCCTGCGCACTTTGACAACTACAGGACTTTCTGACGCATAAAATAAACGCGCTGCACAGAGAGAACGCAAATAAACAATGAAACCTAATTGCAGTTGTTACGCTCCGAGGTGGTCGTGCGCCCCCCCCCCCTCCTGCAAAAATCATCTCCCCAAAAGATTTAACTTTTTGCAGCTTTTTCTACAAGCATACCCTATAGCAAATTTCCTATAGGGTAGATTTAATACAAATGAAGTTTTATTGAAAAGTTATTACTTCAATGATCTATACGGAGTTGTCAGAAACGCTCTCAAAAGCTTGTAAGGGTGTTGCAGGGTACGCTGTGCTGAGAAATAATTGTTAAGAAAAGAATTCGATAGGTTGCGCCGTTTCCGAGTTAATAAGCATTGAAGTTAGCCAGTCAGGCCTCCGCGCGCGCATAATCAAGCTGCCTGCCATATACAATTAGTGCCAGTTGTCCTCATAGCGTAGGCGACAGCGCACTAGACTGCTCAGCCTTTGGCTCGGATTCGATCCTTACTATGATTCAATGTCCAGTTTTCTTATCGCTCTCGTTTGGTTTTAGGAAACCAAACGAAGAACAAATTTGGCGGCACCGTCTTGGGCGGGCCACTTGAATTTGCGCGCGCAACGTCCTGATCGCCTAACGCCAATACTAATTAACTCGGAAACGGTGCAACTTATCGAATTCTTCTCTTAACAATTATTTCTCACCACAAGTTACCCTGAAATACCCTTAAAAGCTTTTCAGACTGTTTATAACCACCCTGTATCGACGAAAGATACTGCACACAACTAATTTAATGTATTATTGTAGTAAATAAATTACGAATTGTACAAACTTTTTAAAAGAATTGAAAATGAAACAAAATCTACAGCTTATTGTTTGTTGTAGTTTCTGTACATTGATTTTATCATGCTGTATAATGAAGAACAGATTTTCTTTGCCCCACTAAATTATTAACAATGAATGAATTAATAGAAAATAAAAGAAAAAGGGCTATAATTGTCAAGAGCACATTCCTCCCCAAGAATTGTGTTCTTATTATAATGATATTTTATTTTCTATTTCCTTGATTTGATCGCAGCAAACTCATTAATAATGCCACTGGAATCAAATTTAGCAGACTTGCAGATTTGTCGTATTCCATCGACAAGCTAGCTGAATTTGACAATCTGCTTCAGCTATACTCGACAGTAAATCGTTTGTTACCATCTTTAACTTGCTGAAAGTGAATTGAAACTGTCATAAATATCTTCGTAGCTATTTCTATCTTCATAGCTATTTCGATGTCTGGAAAGCACATTAAAAAAAAAAAAATTCTAGGTAACCGAATGGGAATCTGCGTCAGTGCTCTTCATCAGCTCTTTCTGCTGGAATGTGAAAGCAGCTGTTTCGTTAACTAGCTCTGTTGTATCGAAATTTCTGTTTTATTTGGTACAAAAATTTGCTGCATGTTTTTCAGAATAAGATACAGAGCTCTCATGTAACGCTTTCCTAACGGGAAATTAAAGTGAGATGAAATGGTATGTTATATGAAAGATCTGTTTCCCATTTCACTTATTACTCTACCGAATATTTTCAAGCAGCCTAGCTTAAACAGTTTCACGCCAGTCGTTAAGATCCTACAATACTGTAGTGAAGTAGCAACTAAAACTCCATAGTTGAAGATCAGCTAGCTGTTAGGCACCAAGCGCACTGTTGACGGTTAAAATGCGTGTTCGGTAGCAGCCATTTGTAGGAAAGTAGGAACACGTGGGGCTGGAGAACACACGTGCCCCCTCCCGGTTAATTCTTAAATCGGATTTCTCGCTTTTTTTTTTCTTAACTGGCCACTTTTTGCTTTTTGCGCTCCCTCTGTCTACGCCATTGACGGGGGGAGGGGGGCTTCTCACCACTCTCTCGGTACGGACCTGCTGGCAAATGGCACCTGATGTAGAGGAGTGCCATGATAAAGGTAAAAATGTGTAAATGTCGTATGGCATTGTTGGCCGGGAAATTCCACGAAAATGCTCCAGCCGCGTGGTGGAAAGTGCGTTCTTCCTCGATGCACATTGGCCTCTTTCGTTGATGATATGTGAAACCTGAGTCTTATATGTACTTGAAGAGTGTAGGTGAGTTTAACAGATGCATGTATAGTGTAGTGCCATGTCCGTGTTGTATGGTGACCAGAGAATCCCAGTCCTACCACAGAGCCTACTCCTCTCGAACAGCACCAAGAAGGTCGCCAAGGTCAACGTCCACATCCGATGGATGGGTCACTATCAACAGTGTCTCACTCCATGAGACACTGTTGTGAGATTTGCAACTTAATCCAGGGCACTGGAGCAATGTGTGGCGATCAGGAACATCACGACAATACCTCTGCTCCCCTTAGCGGCCAACTACTGGCAGTTTTAAGATTCATCCACCACCACGGTTCGAATCGGCTTACCTCCGAATCGAATGCCACCGCGCAGGCGTGTGTTAACGACATCGGCTATGGATGCAGGTCTGTGATAGCCGTGAACAGAACAGGAGGCCTGACCAAAAGCTTTCTCAGAAGGATTGTTTCTATGGTAGCTGCTCTGTAAACAAATTGTCGTTAGTCACTTTGTCATTTAGATCTTGGTTAATACCTATATTGTTAATACTTTTTTGGTGTTCATGCTACATCATATTCAGTGATTGCCTTTCCAACGTTTTGGCACCGTTGAACTTTTTCGGAGAACTTCTTACTGAAGGTAGTTCGAAAGAATGCCTGCGAGTGGGAGAGACGTGTGGGTAACAGCCATTCCCATCGCTTCCCTCCACCCCGCGACTACTTATGGCCTGTGGTACTGGCTGCCCGAAAAATATTTCCCTCCCATCAGCCTTAAAAAAAAAAAAAATGGTTCAAATGGCTCTGAGCACTATGGGACTTAACACCTGAGGTCATCAGTCCTCGACTTAGAACTACTTAAACCTAACTAACCTAAGGACATCACACACATCCACACCCGAGGCAAGGTTTGAACCTGCAACCGTGGCGCCGGCCGGTGTGGCCGTGCGGTTAAAGGCGCTTCAGTCTGGAACCGCGTGACCGCAACGGTCGCAGGTTCGAATCCTGCCTCGGGCATGGATGTGTGTGATGTCCTTAGGTTTAATTAGTTCTAAGTTCTAGGCGACTGATGACCTCAGAAGTTAAGTCGCATAGTGCTCAGAGCCATTTTTTTGCAACCGTAGCAGCAGTGCGGTTCCGGACTGAAGCTCCTAGAACCGCACGGCCACAATGGGCGGCCATCAGCCTTACTAAGCCTTGTTTCGTTGTTCGTTTTCCGTTAGTATATACATTAAACGGCAGTGTATACTGCACACTGATTTATAGATGGTGTCCAGCGAAGGAATTCCTGATTTCAAGATTAAAAATATCGAAAACTAAGATCGATAGACGAATGCAACAAATGGCATGTTTATTGTGAAAGCAGTAAGAAGTTTATAAAGGAGTTTCGAAATAACAGATGGTTCTGTAATCGCAATACGTACTGCCTATAAATAATGCGCCGCAGCTTGGTGTATTAGGAGTGAGTGTCCCGAGGCGAGCATACGTATATCGGACACACACTTAGTACGCGCGCGCGTAGTGGATGAGGCTGTGACAACGCACGCACGTGCGGTGACGGCAGCACCTCTGACATGCCCTCTGGCTTTCCAGAGTTTCCTAGCCCCATTCGGCAATGCAAGAAGCGTGTCACGAGAGGAGTACAGGCGCTGGTGAACTTTTCGCGACGGGACTACGGTTCCGAACGCAACATTACGAGATCGAGTAGCTGCAACGGAAGGGATCAACCCATCGCCAGCAATTATAGTAATTCTGCAATAATCAAACCTAACCATCCTCAACGAGGTCACATCCTGAACTGAAGCCACTGCAGATGCGTCAACTCTTCCTGTCGAAAGAGGGAAATGGGAGTATGAAGCCATTACAGGGCGGAGAAGGAACAGCGTCCTATCTGCTGATGGAGGACGCAAGAAATCGGCACCGTTACAGACGGATGCTTCCAAGAAGGAGGCCGCCAAGGCAACTCGGTCACGTAACCTGTCACTGACATTGGCCTCTCAATATGTGCATTCCTTACTGTCATTTCTAGTTAACAATATTAGCTTATTCCCAAGGATAAGCAGCTTTCACTCAATTAATACCCGGCAGATATCAAACCTGCATCTGGATTGGACTTTCTTAACTCTTGTGCAGAAAGGTGTGCAGTATAGTGCTGCATCCATTTTCAATCAGCTACGACTCGAATTCAAAAATCTTAGGAGTAATCAACGCGCTTTCAAATCGAACTGAAGACTCTCCTCATGGGTCACTCCTTCTATTTTGTCGAGGAGTTACTTGAAAAATTAAGCTGATTCTTGTTGTATTGTTGATTGTGTTTACTTAAACGTATGGATTGATTTTTTTCGGATTCGTAAACATTTTATTTTTATCTGTTCTTTTATGTTGTAATTTCATGTACTGACATGTTCCATGACCTTGGAAGTTTGCTCCTCAATTTGGTCCTACGGAGCCTGACGTGTAAATAAATAAATAAAATTTTAATTTTTTCTACTATTTCCATGTGATACGTAGGTCTTTGAGTGCAACTACCTCAATTGTGCCTGCCCGGTTAGCCCAGCGGTCTAACGCACGACTTTCCGGAGTGGGAAGGAGCGCCTCGTCCCCAGCACGAATCCACCTGGCGGACTTGTGTCGAGGTCCGGTGAGCCGGCCAGTTTGAGGATGGTTTTTAGACGGTTTTCCATCTGCCTCAGCGAATGTGGGCTGGTTCCTCGTATTCCCCCTCAGCTACACTATGTCGGCGATTGCTGCGCAAACAAGTTCTTCACGTACGCGTACACCACCATTACTCTACCACACAAACATAGGGGTTACACTCGTCTGTTGTGAGACGTCCCATGGGGGAAGGGGGGGGGGGGTCGACCGGGGGCCGAACCGCACAGTAAAGCCGCCGGCACACGGACCGTGCTGTCGAACGTCAACGTTGAGCGTGCTTAGTTCAACGTGCTGCTGAACGCTCAGAAACGATGCGACTTGTGCATACGGTGCGTGGGCCCCAACGTGGTACACGCGATCGCAACGCACTCTGGCGGCAGTTGCGGGAAGTTTCTAGTTCGTAAATCACACTGTTTACTAAACGGGCGCGCGTAAAATTCCCACTTTAGCTCTATTAAAACGCAAATTTCCTCCATTGTCCATGAAAAGGAAAGTACCACGTCCAATCAATAAGGACACAGGCTTATAAAAGTTGCATTACAAACAGTGCGATACAAATTTGCAATACTTCTTCACGTAAGATAAACATTATTTCATCATTCCCACATTTTAGTAAAACTCGAAGGTTAGTCTTACTTGATCACTGTTCCTACCCAGTAGCAGAATCTTTGCAACACGTGAATTACGAAGCGTAAAAGAAAAAGGAGCAAAATAGCTTTACACAAGTAGCGCAGCGTGTGCTGTAGATCAAGCCAATCGTACAACCAAAGAAAGGTGAACTTATATTTACACAACATCAAAAATTATAGTGTATACTTATATTAAACTAATAATAAAGTAACAGAACCTAATAAAAACGCAAATGTTAGGAAAAAAATTTACGTACTGACGAGTCGCGAACCACCGCCCAAACATAAAAATTCCACTTATCAGTAACGCTATTCACCATGCTAAACCAACATTTGGTAGTTAATTGCTATTCATAGGATCTTACGAATCTTAGTACTTGTTGAAAGCTTTAATCGTAGCTATGTTACTAACTGAAATTTAATTATAACAAATTGTACCAAGAACAATGCGTTTTGGGTGCATCTTCAGTGCATTGCTGCCTTCAAATAGCATACTCTCATAATACGCATGTTGCAATAATTCTTTTACCACGAATATGATGTTTCTCATTATTTTATTACAACGGATCACACAGTTAACAACGGATTTTCCAGTGATTCTCAATTTGCTGGTGCTCAGAAACGGCATATATATATGTGTAAGCTTGAAATGAATGCCAATATGTCGCCTCACAACTTTGTGCTGAAGGGAGATGGCGTGCATGTGACGTATGTGCGTTGTGCCATCGCATTAGTCAACGCTCAGACGCACGCTCAGAATATCTGACATGCTAGATATTGCTCTGCACGTTCGGAAAGGCCCCCGAACGTGGTATTCCACGCTATGACGTCAGAATCTCGGCACGCTCAACGCTCAACGTTCGGATGCACGATCCGTGTGCCGACGGCTTAACCCTGGGTTCGGTGTGGGGCGGCGGAGGGGTGAAGTGGACTGCGGTAGTCGTTGTGGATTTGTGGATCACTGCGGCTGCGGCAGGGAAGGAGCCTCTCCGTCGTTAAAAAATAGGTCCCCGGTTAACATACAATACAATACAGTACCTCAGTTGTTCTTGCGATTCTCTATTCCTCACTGAAAGACGGCCTGACACTTCGTTCTTCGTAATTCAGACATGTTTGACCAAGATGGAAGCGTCTATGCCCCCTGACTTGTGGATCATATTATGGTGCATTGCTGCTGTACGCTTCAGCATGGGCAATTATGACGCTCTTCGCCCCCCCCCCCTTTTTTAAAAACTCTGTGAAAAAAAAGACGACGCACCACTAAGGAATTATCCGAATGAGACAGTAATCTGTAAATCTGATCTACGTGTACAGGCAAATTAATAGTTACCGTTTCAGAAAAATTGGTATGTTTTATTCAAGAGAAAGAGCTTCACAAATTGAGCGAGTCAATAGCGCGTTGTCCACCTCTGGCCCTTATGCAAGCACTTATCGTGCTAAATTCTGTCCAAATGGCGAGTTATATCGTCAAAGTCCCGAGATGTTTGGAGGACATTGCCCACAATACTCCAAATGTCCTCAATGGGGAGGGACTCGGCGACCTTGCTCGCCAAGGTAGGGTTTGGCAAGCACGCAGGCAAGCAGTAGAAACTCTTGCCATGTACGGAGGGTATTATCTCGTTAAAATGTGTGCTGAGGATGGCTCGCCATGAAGGGCAATGAAACGGGGCATACAATATGGTCGACGTACGGCTGTGCTGTAAGGGTGCCGCGGATGACAACCAAACGGGTCCTGCTATGAAAGTGAATGGTATCCCTAGTCATCACTCCTGGTTGTCGGGCTGTATGGCTGGCGACAGTCAGGTTAGTATCCCACTGTTATCCGGGGCGTCTCCAGACACGTCTTCGACCTGGAATCTCATTGACTGGAGTAGAATTGCCTCCAGTGATGAACCCCGCTTCTAAATGAGCCCTGATGACCAGCAAAGACGTGTTTGGAGAGGCTCTGGATGGGATACCAACTTGATAGTCGCCTGCCACATAGCCCGACAACTGGAAGTGATGGTCTGCAAGCCCTATCTTGGCTAGCAAGTCGCCATATCTCTCCATAATTGAGAACGTTTAGAGCTGGGTCCACCAACCAGCTCGGGATTTTGACGATGTAACGGGCCAGTTGAACAGAATCTGGCACAATATCCCTGAGGAGGCCATGCAACAACTCTGTCAATCAATGCCAAGACAAATAACTGCTTGCATAAGGACCAGAAGTGGACCAAGACATTACTGACTTGTTCAGATTGTGAAGCACTCTCTCTTGAATAAATCATCCAACTTTTTTGAAATTGTAATAATTTGTTTTGCTGTACATCTACATCACACCTACAGATTTCCGTCATGTTTGAACAGTTTCTTCGATGTGCATCGGTGTTTTATCTTAAACTCTAATTAAGTAACGTTATAATTTCAAAGCGATAATTATAACTTTATAACTAACTGGCCCCCTCCCCCCCCTCCCCCCCCCCCCCACCGCCCCGTGATCATAGACCTTGCCGTTAGTGGGGAGGCTTGCGTGCCTCAGCGATACGGATAGCAGTACCGTAGTTGCAACCACAACGGAGGGGTATCTGTTGAGAGGCCAGACAAACGTGTGGTTTCTGAATAGGGGCAGCAGCCTTTTCAGTAGTTGCAGGGGCAACAGTCTGGATGATTGACTGATCAGGCCTTGTAACACTAACCAAAACGGCCTTGCTGTGCTGGGCTGGTACTGCAAACGTCTGAAAGCAAGGGGAAACTACAGCTGTAATTTTTCCCGAGGGCGTGCAGCTTTACTGTATGAGTAGCATGGAGAGCTGCATCAAACCAGTCTCAGGACTGAAGACCACAATAACAACAACGACTAACTCATGTGATATCGCAGTTTAATGAAAATTTCATACTTCTCTAAAAAGTGTTGCTGGGATAACAGTTGATTAAATTTTTTCACAGCATATACTCACTATCACGTGGAACTGATATCAACCTTAACTGTCCGCTGTTTTCTGTTGTTAGTGCGCTGTGGGGCTTCAACATAGTGGTAGCGATTGCAGTCAGCGTACTGCTCACAATGAGCAGCTACAGACGGTTCCAGGAGCAGCCGACTGTTGTGTCGCTGGAGAAAGACTACCAGAACTGGCAAAATTTGTTTCCCGCAGTCACTGTCTGCTACAGAGACAGGCTCGACGAGAAAGCAGCAGCGGAATATATCTCACGGTAAGCTAGCTGATTTCGCATTACTGTAGTCTATTTGGTAGAGCATCAGTGCTCGCCAAACAGTAGAACAAACGGCATTGCCTCTTGGCTTGTTCATTCACCTGACATACTTCCATTGAACATTCCCGTAATTTCATTTATATACCCGCTCTTACCCTTCGTGTACTAGCCTTGAAAAGAAATTCTCAATTTTACATTAGAATAATATAGGATATCTCTGCTTTAAAAAAAGCACTTTTTTAAATTCATTTTGTAAACACTAATAAAACGAAAAAAGTAATGCATATTTACTATATTTTTTACCGTTATAATTTCCTGATGGCGAGGTTTATATTGTTAGAAATAGTAGTCGCTGTAAAACGTATATGTTGATACTAATGGAAAGTGATATATGTAGCAGCAAGCGGCAACAGAAATGAAAAATCACACTTTGCTAGCACTTTTTTCTTACTGAGGCATCAGTACGTACATCCCCCCCCCCCCCCAAAAAAAAAAATGGTTTAAATGGCTCTGAGCACTATGGGACTTAACATCTGTGGTCATCAGTCCCCTAGAATTTAGAACTACTTGAACCTAACTAACCTAAGGACATCACACACATCCATGCCCGAGGCAGGATTCGAACCTGCTATCGTAGCGGTCACGCAGTTCCAGACTGAAGCGCCTAGAACCGCACGGCCACACCGGCCGGCACATCCCAAAAATGTCAGCATGAAAGCCGACAGGCCATAAAATAGTCTATTGTGATATGTTAAAATACGTATTAATATTTGAATTTTTTGAATGATTGCACTGTCCAGTCACGTTAATGTGACCACCTGTCAATAGCCTCAATAACGATCTTTAGCAGCGCGGGCCGCCGCGAGACACGCAGGAAGAGAGTCAATAAGGTTCTGAAGGTACCGACAGGGATGTTGAGCCATGCTGACACCAGTGCCATGGCGAGCTGCGTTAGGGTTCTCGGTTCAGGATACATGGAGCCAAGAGTCCGGTTGTGGTGGTCCCACAAATTCTCGATTGATTTTAAGTCTGGGGTGTTTGATGGTCAAAGGATACGGTGAAGTGATCCTGGTGCTCTTCAAACCATGCACATAGAATGCGAGCTGTGTGACACGTTAACATTGTTAAACACCACACACAGATTGGCATTTTATTATATGCAGAGAACATCCCACTGTCCCATTGGAATACAACAAGTTGCAGTGGAGTATGCCCGCTTCCAACGTTCTATAGCGTAGATCTTAAAGTTAGGGATAAACACAGGATGCATAAACTGATAGGCAGCCATTCATTTGAATGGGTGCCTATGGGTGTACAACAACATCTGGTCTGCCACATCTTATCTCCCTTAATGCAGTAAAGTATCTTGACTCCTACAGTACTGACTGGCTAGTCAGTAGAGTTATAAATATTATTATGGCAGTGTATGTAAGACATATGCGCAGTATATGCAAGGCATAACTGTGGTGTATACCACTGTAAGATGTTACTCCAACATGTATTATGTTATGCTTGTGTTATGCCTGTGTATATGCTGCAGTTACAACACACCAAGTGTGTGTGTGGTGTGTGTGTTGAAAGCGTTGACGAATAAAACCATTATAGGGCATATTTTATTTGTATATGTATATAAGTCATCAATTTACAACCGGCAATTGCAGTAATAGCCATTCGTTGTCCAACTATATTCTTCCTGATTGCTTGGCAGTCCAAATAAACTCCATGTAGAAGGCTTCTGCTATAGCTCATACAATAGTGGGTCTTGAAACACCTCTATATCGCGGCCCAGCAGTTCCGTGAGCATTGGATGACGGGCTTTGGGTTGTGATTGGTTGCTGCTATGGCTGTGCTGCGACATAGTCAAACAGCAACAGGCATGACAGATCAGGCAGACAACCTGAGGCACTAGTATATCACGGAACACCTGTGTGTCCTCGTCTGTAACAATAACAACAAAAATCGAAATTTAAACGTTATTAATTTATCATAACAGGTCAGCATATCTGGAAAGACACATGTGTGGTAGCAGTATAACATTAGCTGCTGCCTTCACAAGTTGTGTTGGAGTGTCTGACGCATGCACACAAATCTGTGTTTTTGCTAATAATAACCATATTGTTAAAAAAAAAGAACTGACAGTGCTTAGTGATAGCCTTCTTCTTTCCTGTGGCTGGAGGCGCTTCATATTTGGTGGACGTACAGATTGTAAATGACAGTTCACACACGATCAACTATAAAAATTACAATTGCCCGAAGGGTGGGGGCCAAGATTGCACCCCATTGGCACGTAACTGGCAAACAGCACGATGACATCGACACTCTTACGTAACGCCAATGTCCACAGTGTATAAGAGCTAGGCAGAAGAAATTGTGGGAGTGTTGTCATTGGCTGAGCGCCGGATCCTGGCGTCAAGGATTCTGGGAAAAGCTGATGCGAATGTCATCAATTCCTGGAAAAGCTGAAGTCATCAATATTTCCGCTAGAAATCCCAATGACCATCTATTCACAGGATCTTACCATTTATATGGCATGCTAAAAAAGTAAAACTCCTCCCGAACAGGCCATGAAGACCCAAAAGTACTGACCGGCCGCCGTGTCATCCTCAGCCCATAGGCGTCACTGGATGCGGATATGGAGGGGCATGTAGTCAGCACACCGCTCACCCGGCTATACGTCAGTTTCCGAGACCGGAGCAGCTACTTCTCAATAAAGTAGCTCTTCAGTTTGTCTCACAAGGGCTGAGTGCGCCCCGCTTGCCAACAGCACTCGGCAGACCGGATGGTCACCCATCCAGGTGCTAGTTCAGCCCGACAGCGCTTAACATCGGTGATCTGACGGGAACCGGTGTTTCCACTGTGGCAAGGCCGTTGGCTTTTGTGGCATGCTGCGACAGTTTAAACGAGTTCTACAGCAACCAGGAGGTCGATAAAAGATTACTGATTAGTCGGAGAAACCGTTCGTCACCTTTGTTGCTCAGTAGTTGCAACAATCAGATGATCTGGAATTACCATGCCAACCCGTAACTACGATGATATCTGGAGCACTTACGCCTCCGTGACGCCGCCTAGGTAATCTGCCACGTTCTACTGCCATGTGCCATGACTAGATAGTATCTCTCTTGCCCGCCATCAATTACATATTTTATATCTTCGTTTGATAGACATCCTCTGATTTTTCTGGATTGACTGGGTATTGTGTCCTGGTCCAATAACTATAAGGTGTGCCCAAACGAAAAGCAGACTGCAGCTTATGTAAAGAAATTTTAATAAGAATACTATAATTACAGATCTAGTGGAACAGTAGAACTATACATAACTGGCATTGATTTTATACACCGATCCCTGTGCCTAGGAAGGGAATGGATAGCTTCAGTGTAGAAACTCTTGTATCCTTGATAGGTCTAGTTTTGCACAGTGGCCTGCACTTCCTTCTCACATGTGAACCTCTGACCTTTCAGGTATCGTTTTAATGGGACGAAGATATGTAAGTCACGTGGAAAGACACTGAAGCTGTAAGAAGTATGTTCCAGGACCTCCCATAGAAATTTTTGAAGGAACACGAGGGAGTTTTTGGCTACATGTTACCTAGAAAGTTCTGGAGAAGCGCTATCCAATTCGTGAACTTGCCCCTGTGCTTGTCCTTGATGGCCTCTGTGCCTAACTACGTGTTGCGATACTGTTCAGCGTTAACTGTTGCTCTCTGTGGTAGCCAGTCGATGAGTAGAGATCCTTCTTCATCGAAAAAGAAACTGAGCATCACTTTTCCAGCCTTCGGTGTAGAGTGGGCTTTTTTTCGACGAGGTGAGATGGGATGCTGCCACTCCATGTTCATCTGACTGGAGGCAATGGGGAGTAGTGATACCGCGTTTTATTACGTGCCATGATCTGAGCGATGTAATCTGTTCCTTGTTTCGCGTATCTCAACGGATGGGTCAAGCAAACACCCACTCTCGCCACTTTCTGACTCCCTGAAAAGTGCCTGGAGACTCGCTGTACAGAAAACTTTGCCATGACAAAGCTTATCCTTTGCTTATCGACAGTTTAACAGCAGTATCACATGTAGTGACACGATGATTCGTTCGTATGAGCTCCTTCCAGCCGAAATCATGGCACTCGTGGCAACAACGTGCGCTTGCTCAGTGCGTGGCATGTCCTTGATGTTCACGCATCCCGCTTCGTAATGCTACAACACCAGAATATTGTGCACCGTGTGAGGCACTGCTCTCTGTACGTCTCTTCCATTCTGCGATAAATTTGTGAACCATCCTCCCCTTTTGTGCGAAGAAATTGGATATCTGCTCTTTCTACAGATCGAGAGAAATCTGCTATGCAACAAGATGCTGAAACATCTAACCAGAAGTGAGGAAATTGCTGCAAAGCCGTTAACTCCACTTGCTGGGAATAGCCACCACGTCATCTCTCGACAAACCCCATGCACCCATTGGGAGTATGTACAACGTCACCGCCGGCCGCGGTGGTCTAGCGGTTCTAGGCGCTCAGTCCGGAACCGCGCGACTGCTACGGTCGCAGGTTCGAATCCTGCCTCCGGCATGGATGTGTGTGATGTCCTTAGGTTAGTTAGGTTTAAGTAGTTCTAAGTTCTAGGGGACTAATGACCACAGATGTTAAGTCCCATAGTGCTCAGAACCATTTGAACCATCTATAACGTCACCACAGCGAGGACCTCCTTTTCATTTGGGCGATCTTATATGCAATATTCGGGCACGTTTGCTATGTATTCCAGAGCCGTTTCATCTTTTTTAATCATATGAGCTTCATTAGCTATGTATTATGTTGGTCTGTAAGTTCTTAGGTTTTTGTTTTGCGTTTTGGTATTCCGGTGGCTATCTGTTTATTTATCGATTCTCATTTTATATTTACCCATATTCAACCCAGCACGACCCCGATGCCGGTGCGTAAGCACCGACATTTAGGCGAGGGGATTAGTGTGGCCTTCGAACGGAAACTTTTTGGTCGCCCCTTATACCTACAGCATTGAGAATAAACCCGAAGCGATGTAATTTTGTATGTGTTGGTTTAGATTCAAAATGACGGTAGTGTTTGATGGGCTGTTCCAGTGTTCCCAGTATGTTATTGTTTCTTTATTCACAAATAGTGAAATTCTGTGTTATAGATCTTGTTATATTTAACTTCGATGCTTAACAATTTCCCCCCTAATAACTGTATCTGTTCATTTGACAGGAAGTGGGCCTATGCGACTGATAAGCAGAATTATTATATGAACTTCCTCGCAGACGTAGTGAATATTTCGCTGTTAAATCTCGCAGCATTTACGAAGTACCAGGAAGACCGCACGCTCTATGGCATTGCCGACGAAATGAAGAGTATCGCCGCAGAAGTGAGTTGACTTACAAGCGGCAGTCAAATGAAAAGGCAAATGGAAAAAAAGTAAATAAACAGTTTATTATTTCAAAAGTCATCGTCACAACTGTTAATAAATTTAGCTCACTGTGAGACTCGATGGGCAACGCCTTAATGGAAAAATGTTTGCGATTGCCTGCGGAAACATGATTGCAACCTGTGGGTGCAACTCTTAGTCTGAAGCAAATCGACGGCTACGAATGTCTCCTTTCAGGGCTCCAAAAATGTGGAAATTGGGTAGGGAGAGATTGGGATTGTATGGAGAAAGTGTAAGGGCGTCCCGGTGAAATCTGCGCACCGTAGTCAAAACAAACTTAGAAACGCGAGGGCAGCCATCGTCCTGCAACAGAAAAGGGCGTTTGAACTTAATGGTGCGCTTCACTTAACGCTCAGCGGTACGTGTAAGCTTTGCAAAACTGAAGCGCAACATTAAGTTGGAACGCCCCGGAATGTTGACAGACGTTATCATTCTCTTGCATGATAGTGCCCCTCCACCTTTCCCACGATTATTTCGCCTACGGTGCAGAAGTTCCGCTGGGATGCTCTTACACGTCTTCCATACAGTGGCCATTAATCCGCACGCTATTTTCATATTTCTGGAGCCAGAGAAAAGACATTCGTTGTCATCGATTTGCTTCAGACTAAGAGTTGCACCCATAGGTTGCAATCACGTTGCCTCAGGCAATCGCAAACTTTTTCCATTAAGGTACTGACCATCGTGTTTCACAATGGGATGAATGTATTGACAGTTATGGCGATTTCTTTTGAAATAATGAGCAGTTTACTTACCTTTTTTCATTTGTCTCATGTCATTTGACTGTCCGTTATATATGGCTTGTGTCCATCATCATAATATTATCGTTAGCAAATTATTAGTGTATAAAATAGATTTTGTTTGTTAACAGACACACATACGCTACAAACCTTCCAAACAGTTCCGCTCCCTCCTCACGGATAAGGAATTTGAAAGTGTTTTCACAGAATTTGGCTTATGTTTCTCGCTAGCATCTTCAATTGCTGTGGCTTTGGAACCAATGTAAGTAACCAATTAATTAGTCCATTATTCGACATTTAAAAAGTAAGCTTCTCACATGTTAGTAATTGATCCCAACGACGTATTTATGGTATCTACTCACACAAAACAACGCTTCAAATGACGTTTTGCTAAGCCTGTTTATATTCTAAGTATCCAGTAAAGAAAAGAATATAGGCACAAACAGTTTCTAATCGTGGTGTTATGTCTGTGTCTTAGTCAGCGCAACTGCAGTTTGCATATTACTACTATAAGCTAGTTTTACTAGTACTTATTCTAAGAGTTACATTATTTCATCTGTAAGATAATCATTGTCTAGCAATGTAGCGAATTAAGTGCGTGTAATAACTCCGAATACTTGAACAATAGCGTTGATCGCTGTGAGTAGGGTGACAGACAGCACAAGGGGCGTTTGTTAGTTTGCGTTGGCTACATCAAGGGCAAGTATACATTCAGGAGTAAATCTATTTTTCTCTTTTGATTGACAGGTCCTTAACCTATTGTTCTCCTAAGACGATTATGACCCCTTAGGATAATCTCTTCTTCTGAGAAATCTCCCCACCACTCCTCCCTCTCCTCCGCCCAACCCACAGGAAACCTCTGATCCTCACCCCTCCCCCACGCCGATACAGGTACACTTTCAGGTCTGAGTTATTTGAATAGCCCCCTCCCGCTCTATCAGTTTGATTGACTAATTAATTAAATTGATAAATTAATTCACCCCTCCCCCTTTGGCAAATCCTCATCCCTCCACTTCCCTCTCCTCAGCCCTCCCACCCCACCCAGAATTTAGTGGCTCTGTGCCGGAGAGGGAGGATCTCATGATAGAGAATTCAAACTCATAGCATTTTGTGGGAGCTAGATCTTTCTTGTTCATCATTCTTTACTGTTTGGGAAGATGCAGGTCTTGTAAAATGCATCGAAAAGAAATAATTAAATCGATCGCTTTTTTTTATTCTAATCGAACAAAGAATACCATCATGAAACAGTCATCACATGTAATTACACTGTTAAAAATCTTTCAGTCGTGAAGCACAGACTGTCCACCGTCAGCCATTCACTGGCCCGCACAGAGCACAGGCTCGCACCACCGCTCATGCAGGCTGCTCAGGTGTCCACAAAGCGATGCGTCCGTCAGCGGCCGTGACACATGCCGGTGTCCAAGAGGTGTTCGCTTGGGCGCCACGATGGGGTCATTTGGTAGGAAGTCCAACATGTTCAAATTTCAGTTCAGTTGCATGCTATGTCCTTAAACAATTTGCGGGGGAAGTTGGAGAGATGCTTGTTTGCAATACAAGTCTTGGAAACAATAGATTGAGCAACCAGGAATCTGACATCATGACGGGGTTTTAAAGCACTATAGAATCCTAAGTTGATCCTTTCTGCTACATTAGGAAGTAGGAGGAAAGGTCTACCATGTGATGAAATAGTAACAACATAAACAAATACCTCTGCAAGACAGTGTTCACTGCAATGTATCGAGAAGCGCTAGACACGACACACTTAAACCACGATCCAGTCACTAACAGTAGATGTCAAGGCTAGATGCCTGAGATTGCTGAAACACTCTCACATCCCGCGCACTCACCTCCTGAGTTCCACACGCGGTGTGCTGCCAGTGCCAATGCTCACAGGTCAGTGAAAACTACTGCTGCAATCGCAGCCGCAGTCATAGACGCACGCGTATGCCAGAGTGCGCCCCCCTCGGCCATTGAGGGCATCCAGGGATGATTGGATTGGTAGGACTTCGGACGTTATCAATACGGCCACTGCAAACACCTATTATTTTCAATCTTCTCTTACGCACCACATACACATCTGCTTCTGTTGCTCCACCCAGCGGACTGGTCACATCGCCAGCCCTCGCTGCCATGTGCAAGATCAGACAAGTTGGCACGTTCTTTGTACCCATCACAGGTTGAGATAATCCACTGCTTCTGGTTCCCAACTCCTCGTGACCAGTGCTGCAGCCAGCAGCAGTGCACTGCGAAACAAGCAGTTGCAGCTTGTATGTGTACATAAGTTCTAACTAATTCCACTCCGACATAGAACCCCCAGTTTAAAAATCCACTTTACCCAACCTGAGGCAGCGTTGTTGTAGACCACACACCTCGAATTTCTCACATGAGATGTAGATATCCCCCTTTTATACAAATCATTTTCTAATACAGAGGAAATCGAGGCATACACGCTTTTCACATTGCTGAAGTATCGTTACTTGTGAAAATTATGTGACAGTATGCAATAGGCCACATTTTCTCTAAATATTTTCTAATCAGGTAATTGCTAAGATCTAACACTGTCACAGGACGCCTCCTACTTTCGAATTCTCTCTTAAGGGGAGTAGGACGTCAAACGGGCCGACTTGGAGCAGGAGAGGCACCACAGGACATTTTAATTTCCACTGTCTATACTTTTACAAAGAAATTGATAAAACTTTGTCAGCATGACCAGGAAGGATTCGGGATTCACGCTCATAGCAGTGGAAGTTCAAAAACATAACAAAATAATTTTTTTTACATGTGAAATTTCATCATTTTTCCGCTTACTATTGGCTGCATTTGTTGCTATAGGTACATTTTTCTTCACACGTAAAAGAGATTCTTTGATGAATTTTGCACAGCATACAAATCATACTTACAGGTGTATGAAACTCTAGAATTACCCAAGTCTATTAAAAACTGTGGTAAAAATTGAGATAATTAACTACAAAGTTTGATTTTTTCTAAACATAAAGTTTAAAACGTAACAGCTCATTCATTTTTTCATAAATTAAATAGATTCTAGAGTTTCATACACCTGTAAGTATGCTTTGTATGCTGTGCAAAATTCATCGAACAGTCTCTCTTACTTATGAAGAAAAGTGTACCAATAGCAACAAATGCAGCCAATAGTAAGCGGAAAAAATGATGAAATTTCACATGTAAAAAAAATTATTTTGTTATGTTTTTGAACTTCCACTGCTATGAGTGTGATTCCTGAATCCCTCCTGGTCATGCTGACAAAGTTTTATGAATTTATTTGTAAAAGTATAGACAGTGGAAATTAAAATGTCCTGTGGTGCCTCTCCTGCTCCAAGTCGGCCCGTTTGACGTCCTACTCCCCTTAAGAGAGAATTCGAAAGTAGGAGGCGTCCTGTGACAGGCAACCAATTGCCTCTCCACATTGGAGATGTGTACACAGAAGTTGTAAATATCAGGTTTTTACTACATATCACATTATAAATTCGTTAATGCATCAGATTTTATTACGATCGTTAACTCTTCCTGTGTAGGCGGAAGATTGAAATACCCTTAAAAGGTATCACCACAGCATAAAAAAACGCCTGTCAAGAATTATTTCCGTGGTACCCTAGACACCGCTTCTACTCACCAGGCGGCATGTTACTGATATCAAATTGACAGGCTAATAAATGAAATTGATCATGAGAGTCTCTTTGCAAGGCGAGTAATCTTTCTTTCTCAGTAGTCAGATTACACTCACCAGGTAGTTCACATGGGAATCCCTCAAAAGAAGATGATGTTCTTCTCGAGGGATGCTATTGAGAACCAACATTTGAAGCTGACCCCAGAAGGATTCTACCACCGGCAACATACATTTCGCATAAGGCCACGCTATTAAAAACATGTTCACAGCGACTATGTTACCATCACCCTGCATAAAAAGCGGTCTTGATTCTACTGGCACACATAACAGTCACTAATAGTGTTACGCTTTCTGGTAGAAATGCTGACTGCGATTTGGAATCAAGTTTTACATTCAACCACATACATGCATTGGATCCTATGGAGATGTCTTTAATGATCACAGCCACTGGTGAGTCATATTCGTGCCACGCTCAAATCTCAAAACGAGTCATCTTTTTATGAACCTATCTGCTACAGTAAAACTCCAATGTGGTTTTTTTAGACAGTCCCTTTGTATCTTCTAACTGTTCCTCAGTCTCTGCCCAGCCATCTCTGCAGCTTTGTCCATGTTATAGACCCAGTTTAAGTCAGGACTGAGCAGAAGTCAGAGAGAGCTATATCTACCACCTTCTGTATCCTGTGGATAAACTGGGTGAACCGTGTTAGTGCGACAGGACCGTCTTTTTTAACTGCTTGGTGGAAATGGGAACGTGGTGTCATAGTTCTACCAACTGTGTTCGATGTGTAAGAGCAGGACCAAACGAACCTTTGAAATGATAATTAAATCAAGACGCTACACTGCCGACAGTCGTTGATATACATCAATGAGGACAGTTGAAAATGTGTTCCCCGACCGAGATTCGAACTCGGGATCTCCTGCTTACATAGCCGATGCTCTATGCATATGAGCCACCAAGGATACAGAGGATAGTGCGACTGCAGGGACTTATCCCTTGCACGCTCCCCGTGAGACCCACATTCCCAACTTAATGTCCACACACTACATTCATAGTGCCCCTGCCCATTACACTCATTACTTGCGGCAGACAATCTTACCGTGTCCCGTAAGAGTTCAGGCAATACGTGCGCATCCACACAGAAGAAGGAGGTCAATGGCTGGTTAGACTTGACCATATGAAGATGGTATCTGATCTTTCAGACCTGTCTTTCTCTTGCAACACGAGGTAGTAGTAGAAAAAGACAGTACAAGCAGTTATGTGAACTGGAAGAAGGATGAGGATTTTGCTAGTGCATTATGGTGTGTATCCAAGCTACATACAGGTACTGCAGCCATAGGGACATCTGCGTCCCTCAGGGTGCATTCACATTTGACAACCAAACATTCTCACTGTTATCGTTATTTTGTACAATCCAACAAAAAAAGACTACGAACTATGAAACTCTCCTAACATCACCCATTAGCGAAATCGATAAGATATTACCACAGCCCTCTCTTCTGATATATATGTCAAAAACAAATACTGTCTGTGTGGTGTCACTGAGCATATGTGGCGATCCTATTAAATATACAAATACTGGTTCACTGAAGCAGGTGGCTTGAGATCGAAGTCTCTTCCACAGATCAGAGTAAAGGTTCATCACCTGTACTGTAGGAGGACAATATCCCACAGACTATTAGTCGCAAGAGAGGATCCCTGTTTTGTTGTTTCACACATTGTTTTTTCTGTTGCTGGAACACATCCAAGCAGTGTATTACCACAGCTTCATACACCTCCATATATTTTGCTTTTTCCACAACCACTCTGGTGTCTGTATCAGGTTCTAAACCGACATTAACACGTTTCAGTCCATTGGCTAATGTTTCTACTGTTCCTGCAACACACATACAGAATGACTGAAATAAAATACAGTCAAAACATATGTAAACTGGAACAGTTTTGTGGTATTGTAGAAAAAGCGCGCTATAAGAGATGAGACAGAAGTTACAGCTTGTAAACTTATGAGGAGCATTCAAATTAAAACCCATTCCCACTACGACGGGACCTTAGAAGTAGAGGGGCGAAAAGAGTATAAGCACACATTGAGGGTTGGCTACTTCAGGGACACACATTCCTTTCTCTTTCGATTGACAGGTCCTCAACCTATTGTTCTGCTGCAAACATTATGACCTCCTGGGGATAATCCATCATTTGGGTCGACAGGTCCTTAACCTATTATTTGGTTGTTTTCCAAGAAACACCCACCCCTCTGACTCCCTCTCCTCCTCCCCCATCCTCTCCTCCTCCCACCTCACCCCTCAGGGAACACAACTCGCCAACACAAGCACACTTTTGATATTAGTTTCATTGACTAATTATTGAAATCGATCAAATAATTAACTGATCCCCCTCTGGGAAACCTACAGCCTTGCCCCTTCCCTCCCCCACATGCAAAATGGCGGCAAAAAGACTTCGTTGATCGGTCATTTGGTCGAAAATCGTTTGCAGTGTTGTAAATCAATTTAGATAATGCGTGGAATATTGTTTACTTAAAACAATTTATAGGATACAAGACAGTGTATGGAATACAGTTTATTTATTTTTTTACGAAATTTGCTGCGAAATCGATTGCAGTGTATGGAATATTATTTAAACAATATAGACAATGTGTAGAATGATGTTTATTTAAACAATTTATGCAACACAAGGCGGTTTATGGAATATAGATTTATTTAAAGAATATGTGTGGATATCGATTGCAGTATGGAACATTTAAACAAATGCAGCACTCTTCCGTTCTGATTGTGCATGGAAATGCTGAACAGGCTTACTTTATATTTGCTGCTGGAGTCAGGGATGTTAGACTCTTATCTTTTATTTCCCTCATTTCTCGAAGCACACTGGTGTCTAAGCACAGACAGGAAAATCTGAAAAATTACATATCTAAAAGTTCATGACATATATAGAATCCCATCGCCACTTTCTGCAGATGGACAAATTACTAGAACCTCAGCAGCAAACTATTTTGTACAGATCGACAAAAATACAGTAGTCATATTGCACTGACAGTTACACGCTGCGAAATTGGTCACATATCATGAATAGAAAGAAATGCAGTGTAGTAACCACCGTTTGGGGCATCCCATGCATGTGTCCATCGTCAGGGCAACACCGCGAAAGTCAAAACCTCCCAATGTCCAAATTACAGCTCACATTACTAAATACCACTGACCACAGACAGCATATCGACCTCCTTTGATCTCGCAGTCCCCAAACAAAGAATCAAGTTGTGGCATTCTGTTGGTCAGGGAATTCCAGTCTCGCTTCCTGTCTCCGCCTTTCTTAAGAGGCCATTCCATGCTTGTGTGTGTGAACCAAAATCCCGAAACAAGCAGACAGAGCTTTTCATCTTTCCTCATAACACAGTGTTCCTATTTGCTAATGCTGGAGGCAAAGTGAGAGCTGATGCTGTTTCGTATCAAAAAATAGAGTGAAATAAGCCCTTTGTACTAGCCTCTAAGATTAATTGTTTAGGAATTTATGGGACTCAAATAGATCAATTAAATCACTCACTTCCGCCTTGCAATGATTCCTCTTCGTAGTAAAACTTATTTTCAATGTTTGAGTATCACACACAAATATTATGCAAATCAAGTAATGAAATTTCCACCACTAATAGATCGTTGCACTAAATATATCTGAGGCTTTATAAGCACCAACGTCTCAGAGCACAAATACCCTCCTCCACCAAAACTTTCCACTAAACATACCAGGTGAAAAGAAATCCTACAGATCACTCAAACTACCGGTCGCGAGGGGGGGTGCCATTCGCCGTCTACAGGGCAGCATCCATCTGCACCGGTCGGGGAGAGAGAAACACCCACATAGGCCATTCCTGCCCATACCAAATGCATGTGTACACGCAATACAACTATCGGGAACAATAAATTGATAAGTCGGGAATTTGTGGTCACGATTGGGTTCTTAAAAGTATTATAAGATTCCTAAATTGGTTCCCTCTGCTACATTCGGAAGGAGGAGGAGGAGGTAGGTTAGAGTAGTGGTTCTCAAAATGTGCGCCAGGGCGCACTGGTGCGCCGTAGAACATTTACGGGGGCGCCCTATAATATTTTAGGAAAACATATGGCCAAATATAAAGGAACTTATACTGTAACTACTCAATTTTATCCATTTCACGACAAGTATAATACAGAGCGATTCCTTAAAATTTGTCGAATATTTCAGTTTGGTAAAGGAAATAAGGTGGCTTACTCTCCTTGTAGAGTCAACAGTATTCGGAACGTTTCATGGCGACTGTCTTCTCTCTTCCATTGCTGCTAATCTTAGCTATCTATCAGCGGCGGCTGTATGGGATCTGGGCAAAGTTATTTCAAAATAATGAGCGATGATAAAGCCATTGCTAACCCATCGAGGTTATTCCTTATACAACCGAGAAGTGTAAGGAATTCTAATAAACTTGTAATTCGCAGTGGGATAAGATAAATAATTATTCGAGTAGCAGAATGCTGCGGTCCAGAGAAACAGAATGGTCACATAATTGTCCCATTGCTACGATCAAAACATATGCAGTAGTGGGATTGCTTAATTTGTTTAATAATGTATGTATTTCTAGTTATAAATGTAACGCTTTATCCATGGTAAAGTTTCGTATGGCAAACACAGAAACTTATTTGATATGTTGTAAAGAACTTGCAGTCCAAGACTCCAAACATAGTCTGTAAGTTTCTTACAACATAATGCTTCGTGGTCATTCATAATTAAAAAATGCCTAAAATGTCATTTTCTTCAACTCCCTGCACTAGAACTGCATTGCAACACCCTTACTTTAATTCCACAATTACTGATAGAAATAATGCGTTTTTAGAGAACCATTTTTACTTCTGTGTTTAAAATATAACTATCTTAGTCGCTGGTCGGTACAAGGCGCACAGGCATCAGTGGATGACCAGCCCCGGTCGTGAAATTTTCCTAACCATCCCCCCTCTCACCACCCTTCGCCCAGTAGGCGCTGTGCAAGTTATTTTAGCGCACCTCGTTCGGAGCCTTCTTTCTTTAACCATACGGTGCGACACTTGTGTCGCCCTTAAAGTTTGTAAGTAAACATTGAGTTAATCCACAGGGTTTTCAAGCTTTGATGGATTTCTGGTCAGATCCAAACGTTCAGAATCAGGAGAAAACGGCGAAAAAATATATGACGACTGACGGATTTTTCCGACGGGAGCTCTTACGGATATTATCTGATCGCGTCGTGCTTTTGTTTCGCATTTTATTTACCTGTAGACGTTTTTCTTTTATGATGGTAGCCTTGCTGAAATTCAGCCTTGTGCGCTATGCATGTGATCAAAACTTGTCCATAGAATTCGGAAGATTTCGAATCGTTCCCAATGATTGCGAATCTATTCCATCTGACTCAAAGTGACGCTGCGACAGCGCATAGGAAGTGAATTGCATATTATTATTGTTAGCCATTACGACCTACTTAGGTATCGCAAAAGTGTATCAAAAAATTATAAATACATGTGCAACCAGTCACTTTTCAATATTACACAGATCAGGAAAGTTTTGCATCACCTCTGTTGAGTTCCGGAACTTGTACAGGAAATTGGAATAGAGTTCAACATAAACATCATTTCCGCCCTTTTCATTGCTCATGAAAAACACATATTGAATGTTGAACCACCATACAGAGAGACCTTCAGAGGTGGTGGTGCAGATTGCTGTAACCACCGGTACCTCTAATAATCAGTAGCATGTCCTCTTGCATTGCTGCATGCCTGTATTTGTCGTGGCATACTATCCACAAGTTCATCAAGGCACTGTTGGTCCAGATTGTCCCACTCCTCAACGGCGCTTCGGCGTGGATCCCTCAGAGTTGTTGGTGGGTCACGTCGTCCATAAACAGCCCTTTTCAATCTATCCCAGGCATGTTCGATAGGGTTCATGTCTGGCCACTCTAGTCGAGCGATGTCGTTATCCTGAAGGAAGTCACTCTCAAGATGTGCACGATGGAGGTGCGAATTTTCGTCCATAAAGACGACTGCCTCGACAATATTCTGCCGATGTGGTTGCATTATCGGTCGGAGAATGACATTCACGTATGGTACAGCCGTTACGACGCCTTCCATGACCACTGGCGGCGTAGTTCGGTCCCACATAATGCCACCCCAAGTAGAGCAGCGAACTTTCACCTTCCTGCACTCGCTGGACAGTGTGTCTAAGGCGTTCAGCCTGACCGGATTGCCCCCAAACACGTCTCTGACGATTGTCTGGCTGAAGGCATACGCGACACTCATCGGTGAAGAGAACGTGATGCAAATCCTGAGCGGACCATTCGACATTTTGCTGGGCCCATCTGTATCGCGCTGCTTGGTGTCGTGGTTGCAAAGATGGCCCTTGCCATGGACGTCGGGAGTGAAGTTGCTCATCATGCAGCCTACTGAGCACAGTTTGAGTCGTAACATGACGTCCTGTGGCTACACGAAAAGCATTATTCAGCGTTGCTGTGGCGGTCATCCACTGCAGTAGTAGCCCTTGAGCGGCCTGAGCGAGGCAAGTCATCTACATTTCCTGTCTCTCTGTATCTCCTCCCTGTACGAAAACCATCGCTTTCGTTCATTTCGAGACGCCTGGACACTTTCCTTGTTGAGAGGCCTTCCTGGCACAAAGTAAGACTGCGTACGCGATGGAACCGCGGTATTGACCGTCTAGGCATGGTTGAAATGCAGACAACACGAGCCGTGTAGCTCCTCCCTAGTGGAATGACTGGAACTGATCGGCTGTCGGAGCCCCTCCATCTTATGGGCGCTATGTTTACATCTTTAGGCAGGTTTTGTGATATATCTGAACAGTCAAATGGACTGTGTCTGTGATACAATATCCATAGTCAACGTCTATCTCCAGGAGTTCTGGCAACCGGGGTGATGTAAAACTTTTTTTGATGTTTGGATTTTATTGAAAATGCATAACTTTCTGTTGTCAACAAAATATTATTGTAAAGAGAGTACAGGAATGTATCTATGAGAGCTGCTTATTGTTTGACCTCGAGTTGTCTGTGACTAAAAGAATTTCGTTTCATGTTCTTTGCTACAGAGGAGTAGCGCATGTGAACGTGATCGTTATTGTTTATGAAGCCTTGCTAGTGCTGAGCGTCATTTCCACTGCTGTTGAGTGATCTAGCGGATTAATGACAGAAGCTTCCAGCAAGGTTAACGGAACTTGAAAATTATCGTTCGCAGCACTATTAACCCATGGAGGAAACAAGAATCCAGGCCCGGAAGGAAAACGCGTTTCCATTGTTGTGCACTTGAGCTTTCAAGTGATATGTCAGTGAGGTGTTTTTAGCGGTCGTGGGGCTTGTGTTTTGTGTACAGGGTAGTGATTATTTTGAAAGCGCTGGAAGTGAATCTTATATGCAAAATAAAATCCAATAAAATAGACAGATATCTGAAATACGAGCGTCCCGTTGAAGAATCCGATTCTGGAAGTGAACAAACGCTAAGTGCAAGTATAAAAGCAAGCAGCGGCCTACTCGTAAATACAATGAAAGCTACTTAAGTTATGGTTTCACTTTGACTGGGAGTGAAGATTATCCTTTCCCAATGTGCTTAGTATTTGTGTATAAAATGGCAACTGAATCTCTGATTCCTAGTAAACTGAGCAATCATTTTAAAACAACCCATTCACATATGAAAGATAAAACTGTAAGCTATTTCAAGAAATTATCTGGACAGCAAACAAGGGCAGCAAATTCTTTTAAAAGTGTAACGTCTGTTTCTGATAAGTCTGTGATCGCTTCCTACCAAGTCTCTGAACTAATGGTAAAGGCTATGCTATAGATCAGTCACGTATTTTGCCTGCTTGCAAAAAAAGAAAAAAAAAAGTTGTCATGACGTTGCTAGGAAAAAAAGCAACTATGAAAATAATCAAGATTCCTTTGTCGAGTGATACAGTTCACAAGCGTATTACAAAAAAAAAAAAAAAAAAAAAAAAAAAACTACTGGTATTGAGAAAAACGTTTGCAGTAATAAACTCAAGCATTCAAACTTTGTTTTCCAAGTTGATGAATCAACAGACATAACCAACCAATCGCAGCTTTAAGCCTTTGTCCATTTCATTAATTAAGATCAAATAGTAAATGAGTTTCTTTTTTGCAAAGAATTAAATTTGTCTACTAAATGTGAGGACGTTTTGCACATTTTAAATGATTATCTTAATAAGTGGCAGTTAACATGGGTTGTGTGTAGGCATTTGTATAGATGGCGCCCCTTCACTTGTAGGCTGTGTTAAGAGCCTTATTTCTTTTGTAAAAAAAAAATTATGATATTGTCGTAACTCACTGCTTTACTCATAGAGAGGCCTCAGTAGCAAAAACATTGGGAAAACCATTGAGAGAAATCTTAGAGCATGTTGTTCAGATGGTAAATTGTATTAAAACAACACCTGTCAATTTCGTTTATTCGATATGGAGTCAGAACACAGAGGGTTGCTTTTACACACGGTAGTCAGGTGGTTGTCGAGAGGGGAAGTACTTACCCGTGAGCTCGAGCTGTGACAAGAACTTCGTGTGTTTTTCGAAGAAACGAAACATTTACATTTTGCAACCTCCTTCGGAGTACATTTTGGATTGCCAGATTGTAGTATTTGGTCGATATACTTCTGCAGTTCAATGTCTTGCAATCTAGCATGCAAGAGCAAGAAGAAAATATCCTCACATTAAAGCGTTTCACAGAAAACTACAAATACGGAGAAGAAAAGCTGTTCAAGGTAATTTGGAAATGTTCCCGTCGGTAAGGAGCACATGTATAAATGAAATACTTCGAATAGTACTAGATCATTTAATAAGTTTAGAAGAGGAACTGAGTTCATATTTCCATCACTCAACACTGAACAGTATGATTCGATTCGAAACCCATTCATGGAAACTTCAGGTGATTTAGGCTTAACATTAACAGAAGGTGAAGAACTGATTGTGGACTGATGATTAAGCATAAGGAATTGTCCCTTGAAGCCTTTTTGATTTCTTTAAAAGAAATGAACCATGGACCTTGCCGTTGGTGGGGATGGTTGCATGCCTCAGCGATACAGATAGCCATACTGTAGGTGCAACCGCAACGAAGGGGTATCTGTTGAGAGGCGACACAAACGTGTGGTTCCTGAAGAGGGGCAGCAGTCTTGTCAGTAGTTGCAGGGGCAACAGCCTGGATGATTGACTGATGTGGTCTTGTAACACTAACCAAAGCATCCTTGCTGTGCTGGTACTGCGAACAGCTTAAAGCAAGGGGAAACTACAGCCGTAATTTTTCACGAGTTCATGCAGCTTTACTGTATGGTTAAATAATAATGGCGTCCTCTTGGGGAAAATATTCCAGAGGTAAAATAATCCCCCATTCGGATCTCCGGGCGGGGACTACTGAGGAGGACGTCGTTATCAGGAGAAAGAAAACTGGCGTTTTACGGATTGGAGCGTGGAATGTCAGATCCCTTAGCCGGCAGGTAGGTTAGAAAATTTGAAATGGTAAATGGATAGATTCAAGTTAGATATAGTGGGAATTAGTGAGGTTTGGTGGTAGGAGGAACAAGACTTCTGGTCAGGTGAATACGGGGCTATAAATACAAAATCAAATAGGGGTAATGCTGGAGTAGGTTTAATAACGAATTAAAAAAATAGGAATGCGGGTAAGCTACTACAAACAGCATAGTGAACGCATTATTGTGGCCACGATAGATACCAAGCCCACGCCTTCCACAGTAGTACAAGTTTATATGCCAACTAGCTCTGCAGATGACGAAGAGATTGATGAAAGGTATGATGAGATAAAAGGAATTATTCAGATAGTGAAGGGAGTCGAAAATCTAATAGTCATGGGTGACTGGAATTCGATAGTAGGGAAAGAAAGAGAAGGAAACATAGTAGGTGAATATTGAATGGGGGTAAGGAATGAAAGAGGAAGCTGCCTGGTAGAATTTTACACAGAGCATAACTTAATCATAGCTAACACTTAGTTCAAGAATCATGAAAGAAGGTTGTATACATGGAAGAAGTCCAGAGATACTGGAAGGTTTCAAATAGATTATATAATGGTAAGACAGAGATTTAGGAAGCAGGTCTTAAATTGTAAGACATTTCCAGGGGCAGATGTGGACTCTGTCTACAATGTATTGGTTATGACCTGTAGATTAAAACTGAAGAAACTGCAAAAAAGGTTGGAATTTAAGGAGATGGGACCTGAATAAACTGACAGAACTAGAGGTTGTAGAGAGTTTCAGGGAGAGCATTAGGGAACGATTGACAAGAGTGGGTGAAAGAAATACAGAAGAAGAATGAGTAGCTTTGAGAGATGAAATAGTGAAGGCAGCAGAGGATCAAGTAGGTAAAAAGACAAGGGGTAGTAGAAATCCTTGGGTAACAGAAGATATATTGAATTTAATTGATGAAAGGAGAAAATACAAAAATGCGGTAAATGAAGCAGGCAAAAAGGAATACAAACGTCTCAAAAATGAGGCTGACATGAAGTGCAAAATGGCTAAGCAGGGATGGCTAGAGGACAAATGTAAGGATGTAGAGGCATATATTACTAGGTGTGAGATAGATACTGCCTACAGGAAAATTAAAGATACCTTTGGAGAAAATAGAATCACTTGCATGACTATCAAGAGCTCAGATGGAAAAGCTGTTCTGAGCAAAGAAGGGAAAGCAGAAGGTTGGAAGAAGTACATAGAGAGTCTACTCAAGGGTGATGTTCTTGAGGACAATATTATGGAACTGGAAGAGGATGTAGATGAAGATGAAATTGGAGATATGATACTGCGTGAAGACTTTGACAGAGCACTGGAAGACCTGAGTCGAAACAAGGCCCCAGGAGTAGACAACATTCCATTAAAACTACTGATAGCCTTGGGAGAGCCAGCCCTGACAAAAGTCTACCATCTGGTGAGCAAGATGTATGAGACCGGCGAAATACCCTCAGACTTCAAGAAGAATATAATAATTCCAATCCCAAAGAAAGCAGATGTTGACAGATGTGAAAATTACCGAACTGTCAGCTTAATAAGTCATGGTTGTAAAATACTAACACGAATTCTTTACATACAAATGGGAAAACTGGTAGAAGCCGACTTCGGGGAAGATCAGTTTGGATTTCGCAGAAATGTTGGAGCACGTGAGGCAATACTGGCCCTACGACTTATCTTAGAAAATAGATTAAGGAAAGGCAAACCTACGTTTCTAGCATTTGTAGACTTAGAGAAAGCTTTTGAAAATGTTGACTGGAATACTCTCTTTCAAATTCTGAAGGTGGAAGGGGTAATATACAGGGAGCGAAAGGCTATTTACAGGTTGTACAGAAACCAGATGGCAGTTGTAAGAGTCGAGGGACATGAAAGGGAAGCAGTGGTTGGGAAGGGAGTGAGACAGGGTTGTAGCCTATCCTCGATGTTATTCAATCTGTATTTTGAGCAAGCAGTGAAGGAAACAAAAGAAAAAGTCGGAGTAGGAATTAAAATCCATGGAGAAGAAATAAAAACTGCCAACTGGTATCTGTACAAACTGTAAATAGCCTTGCCTCCCTGTATATTACCCCTGCCACATTCAGAATTTGAAAGACAGTATTCCAGTCAACATTGTCAAAAGCGTTCTCTAAGTCTACAAATGCCGATGACATTGTCATTCTGTCGGATACAGCAAATGACCTGGAAGAGCAGCTGAACGGAATGGACAGTGGCTTGAAAGGAGGATATAAGATGAACATCAACAAAAGCAAAACGAGGATAATGGAATGTAGTCGAATTAAATCGGTTGATGCTGAGTGAATTGGATTAGAAAATGAGACACTTAAAATAGTAAAGGAGTTTTGCTATTTGGGGAGCAAAATAACTGATGATGGTCGAAGTAGAGAGGATATAAAATGTAGACTGGCAATGACAGGGAAAACGTTTGTGAAGAAGAGAAATTTGTTAACATTGAGTATAGATTTAAGTGTCAGGAGTCGTTTCTGAAAGTATTTATATGGAGTGTAGCCATGTATGAAAGTGAAACGTGGACGATAAATATTTTGGCAAGAAGAGAATAGAAGCTTTCGAAATTTGGTGTTACAGAAGAATGCTGAAAATTAGATGGATAGATCACGTAACTAATGAGGAGGTACTGAACATAATTGAGGAGAAGAGGGATTTGAGGTACAACTTGATTAGAAGAAAGGATAGTTTGTTAGGACATGTTCTAAGGCATCAAGGGATCACCAATTTAGTACTGGAGGGCAACGTGGAGGGCAAAAATCGTAGAGGTAAACCAAGAGATGAACACACTAAGAAGATTCAGAACGATACATTTCATCAATCTCTTCGTCATCTACAGAGCTAGATGCCGTATAAACTTGTACTACTGTGGTAGGCGTGGGCTTCGTATCTATCTTGGCCTCAATAATGGGTTTACTATGATGGTTGTAGTAGCTTACCCGCATTTCATTTTTTTTATTGATTATTAAACCTATTCCTGCGTTACCTCTATTTGATTTTGTATTTATAACTCGGTATTTGCCTGACCAGAATAATTATTCCTCCTGACACCGAACCTTACTAATTTCTGCTATATCTAACTTTAACCTATCCATTTACCTTTTTAAATTTTCTAACCTACCTGCCGGCTAAGGGATCTGACATTCCACGCTCCGATCCGTAGAACGCCAGTTTTCTTTCTTCTGATAACAACGTCCTACGGAGTAGTCCCCGCCCGGAGATCCGAATGGGGGACTATTTGACCTCCGGAATACTTTCCCCAAGAGGACGCCATCATCATTTAACCATACAGTAAAGCTGCATGGCCTCGGGAAAAATTATGGTTGTAGTTTCCCCTGGCTTTCAGCCGTTCGCAGTACCAGTACAGCAAGACTGTTTTGCTTAGTGTTACAATTCCAGACCAGTCAATCATTCAGACTGTTGCCCCTGCAGCTACTGTTCTGGCCTCTCAACAGATGCCCCTCCGTTGCGGTTGTGCCTACAGTACGGCTACCTGTATCGCTGAGGCATGCAACCCTCCCCACCAACGGCAAGGTCCATGGTTCATTTCTTTTAAAGAAATCAAAAGGGCTTCAAGAGGTAATTCCTTATGCTTAATCATCAGTCCACAACTAGTTCTTCACCTTCTGTTAATGTAAGCCAAAATCACCTGAAGTTTTCATGAATGGATTTCGAATCGAATCGTAGTGTTCAGTGTTGAGTGATGGAAATATGAACTCAGTTCCTCTTCTAAACTTATTAAATGATCTAGTATTATTCGAAGTATTTCATTTATACATGTGCTCCTTACCGATGGGAACATTTCCAAGTTACCTTGAACAGCTTTTCTTCTCCGTATTTGTAGTTTTCTGTGAAACGCTTTAATTTTGTCGGTGTATGTGATGATATTTTCTTCTTGCTCTTGCATGCTAGATTGCAAAATATTGAACTGCAGAAGTATATCGACCAAATACTACAATCTGGCAATCCAAAATGTACTCCGAAGGAGGTTGCAAAATGTAAATGTTTCGTTTCTTCGAAAAACACACGAAGTTCTTGTCATAGCTCGAGCTCACGGGTAAGTACTTCCCCTCTCGACAACCATCTGACTACTGTATATAAAAGCAACCCTCTGAGTTCTGACTCCATATCGAATAAACGAAATCGATAGGTGTTGTTTTAATACAATTTACCATCTGAACAACATGCTCTAAGATTTCTCTCAATTATTTCCCCAATGTTTTCGCTACTGAGCCTCTCTATGAGTAAAGCAGTGAGTTACGACAATATCATAATTTTTTTTTACAAAAGAAATAAGGTTCTTAACACAGCCTACCATTGAAGGGGCGCCATCTATACAAATGCCTACAAACAACCCATGTTAACTGCCACATATTAAGATAATCATTTAAAATATGAAAACGTCCTCACATTTAGTAGACACATTTAATTCTTTGCAAAAAAGAAACTTATTTACTATTTGATCTTAATTAATGAAATGGACAAAGGCTTAAAGTTGCGATTGGTTGGTTATGTCTGTTGATTCATCAACTTGGAAAACAAAGTTTGAATGCTTGAGTTTATTACTGCAAACGTTTTTCTCAATATCAGTAGTTTTTTGTTTTTTTTGTAATACGCTTGTGAACTGTATCACTCGACAAAGGAATCTTGATTATTTTCATAGTTGCTTTTTTTCCTAGCATCGTCATGACAACTTTTTTTTTCTTTTTTTGCAAGCAGGCAAAATACGTGACTGATGTATAGTAGAGCCTTTGCCATTAGTTCAGAGACTTGGTAGGAAGCGATCACAGACTTATCAGAAACAGACGTTACACTTTTAAAAGAATTTGCTGCCCTTGTTTTCTGTCCAGATAATTTCTTGAAATAGCTTACAGTTTTATCTTTCATATGTGAATGGGTTGTTTTAAAATGATTGCTCAGTTTACTAGGAATCAGAGATTCAGTTGCCATTTTATACACAAATACTAAGCACACTGGGAAAGGATAATCTTCACTCCCAGTCAAAGTGAAACCAAGGCTTCATAAACAATAACGATCATGTTCACATGCGCTACTCCTCTGTAGCAAAGAACATGAAACGAAATTCTTTTAGTCACGGACAACTCGAGGTCAAACAATAAGCAGCTCTCATGAGGTCAAACAATAAGCAGCTCTCATAGATACATTCCTGTACTCTCTTTACAATAATATTTTGTTGACAACAGAAAGTTATGCATTTTCAATAAAATCCAAACATCAAAAAAAGTTTTACATCACCCCGGTTGCCAGAACTCCTGGAGATAGACGTTGACTATGGATATTGTATCACAGACACAGTCCATTTGACTGTTCAGATATATCACAAAACCTGCCTAAAGATGTAAACATAGCGCCCATAAGATGGAGGGGCTCCGACAGCCGATCAGTTCCAGTCATTCCACTAGGGAGGAGCTACACGGCTCGTGTTGTCTGCATTTCAACCATGCCTAGACGGTCAATACCGCGGTTCCATCGCGTACGCAGTCTTACTTTGTGCCAGGAAGGCCTCTCAACAAGGAAAGTGTCCAGGCGTCTCGAAATGAACGAAAGCGATGGTTTTCGTACAGGGAGGAGATACAGAGAGACAGGAAATGTAGATGACTTGCCTCGCTCAGGCCGCTCAAGGGCTACTACTGCAGTGGATGACCGCCACAGCAACGCTGAATAATGCTTTTCGTGTAGCCACAGGACGTCATGTTACGACTCAAACTGTGCTCAGTAGGCTGCATGATGAGCAACTTCACTCCCGACGTCTGTGGCAAGGGCCATCTTTGCAACCACGACACCAAGCAGCGCGATACAGATGGGCCCAGCAAAATGTCGAATGGTCCGCTCAGGATTTGCATCACGTTCTCTTCACCGATGAGTGTCGCGTATGCCTTCAGCCAGACAATCGTCAGAGACGTGTTTGGGGGCAATCCGGTCAGGCTGAACGCCTTAGACACACTGTCCAGCGAGTGCAGGAAGGTGAAGGTTCGCTGCTCTACTTGGGGTGGCATTATGTGGGACCGAACTACGCCGCCGGTGGTCATGGAAGGCGTCGTAACGGCTGGTACCATACGTGAATGTCATTCTCCGACCGATACTGCAACCACATCGGCAGAATATTGTCGAGGCAGTCGTCTTCATGGACGAAAATTCGCACCTCCATCGTGCACATCTTGAGAGTGACTTCCTTCAGGATAACGACATCGCTCGACTAGAGTGGCCAGACATGAACCCTATCGAACATGCCTGGGATAGATTGAAAAGGGCTGTTTATGGACGACGTGACCCACCAACAACTCTGAGGGATCCACGCCGAAGCGCCGTTGAGGAGTGGGACAATCTGGACCAACAGTGCCTTGATGAACTTGTGGATAGTATGCCACGACAAATACAGGCATGCAGCAATGCAAGAGGACATGCTACTGATTATTAGAGGTACCGGTGGTTACAGCAATCTGCACCACCACCTCTGAAGGTCTCTCTGTATGGTGGTTCAACATTCAATATGTGTTTTTCATGAGCAATGAAAAGGGCGGAAATGATGTTTATGTTGAACTCTATTCCAATTTCCTGTACAAGTTCCGGAACTCAACAGAGGTGATGCAAAACTTTCCTGATCTGTGTAATATTGAAAAGTGACTGGTTGCACATGTATTTATAATTTTTTGATACACTGTCGCGATACCTAAGTAGGTCGTAATGGCCAACAATAATAATATGCAATTCACTTCCTATGCGCTGTCGCAGCGTCACTTTGAGTCAGATGGAATAGATTCGCAATCATTGGGAACGATTCGAAATCTTCCGAATTCTATGGACAAGTTTTGATCACATGCATAGCGCACAAGGCTGAATTTCAGCAAGGCTACCATCATAAAAGAAAAACGTCTACAGGTAAATAAAATGCGAAACAAAAGCACGACGCGATCAGATAATATCCGTAAGAGCTCCCGTCGGAAAAATCCGTCAGTCGTCATATATTTTTTCACCGTTTTCTCTTGATTCTGAACGTTTGGATCTGACCAGATACCCATTAAAGCTTGAAAACACTGTGGATTAGCTCAATGTTTACTTACAAACTTTAAGAGCGACACAAGTGTCGCACCGTATGGTTACGGAAAGAAGGCTCCGAACGAGGTGCGCTAAAATAACTTGCACGGCGCCTACTGGGCGAAGGGTGGTGAGAGGGGGGATCGTTAGGAAAATTTCACGACTGGGGCTGGTCATCCACGGATGCCTGTGCGCCTTGTACCGACCAGCGACTAAGATAGTTATATTTTACACACAGAAGTAAAAATTGTTCGCTAAAAACGCATTATTTCTATCAAAATTGTGAATTAAAGTAAGGGTGTTGTAATTCAGTTCTAGTGCAGGGGTTTGAAGAAAATGACATTTTAGGCATTTGTTAATTATGAATAACCATGAAGCATTATGTTGTAAGAAACTTGCGGTCCATGTTTGGAGTCTTGGTCTGCGCGCACGGAGGATTTCCGGCAGTCGTTCTTCCCGCGAACCATACGCGACTGGAACTGGATAGGGAGGTAATGACAGTGGCACGTAAAGTGCCCTCCGCCACACACCGTTGGGTGGCTTGCGGAGCGTAAATGTGGATGTAGATGTAGAAGTTCATTACAACATATGAAATAAGTTACCCTGTTTGCCATACTAAACTTTACGATGGATAAAGTGTTAGGTTTATAAAAACAGTTACATTCATTATTAAATGAATTAATCACTCCCACCACTGCGTATTATTTTGTTTTGTAGCAATAGGACAATTATGTGAACATTCTGTTTCTGCGGACCGCAGAATTCTGCCACCCGAATAATTTTTTTTCTCGCCCCACTGCAAATTATACTTTCCCTACAATTCCTTACACTTCTCAACAGTGTAAGGGATGACCTCGATGGGCCAGCTATGGCTTTATCATCACTCATAATTTTGAAATATCTTTGCCCAGATCCCATACAGCCGCTACTGTTAGATAGCTAATATTAGCAGGAGTGGAAGAGAGAGGACAGTCGGCATGAAACGTTCGAATACCGTCGACTCTACAAGGAGTAAGCTACTTTAATTCCTTAACCGAACTGAAATATTCGACAAAACTTAAGGACTGTCGTGAAATGGATAAAATTGAGTAGTTACAGTATAAGTTCTTTTATATTTGGTCATATGTTTTCCTAAAATATTATAGGGCGCCCCCGTAAATGTTCTACGGCGCACCAGTGCGCCCTGGCGCACATTTTGAGAACCACTACTCTAACCTTCCCCCTCCTCCTACCGAATGTAGCAGAGGGAACCAATTTAGGAATCTTATAATACTTTTAAGAACCCAATCGTGACCACAAATTCCCGACTTATCAATTTATTGTTCCCGATAGTTGTATTGCGTGTACACATGCATTTGGTATGGGCAGGAATGGCCTATGTGGGTGTTTCTCTCTCCCCGACCGGTGCAGATGGATGCTGCCCTGTAGACGGCGAATGGCACCCGCCTCGCGATCGGTAGTTTGAGTGATCTAAAAAATGGCTCTGAGCACTATGGGACTCAACTGCTGAGGTCATTAGTCCCCTAGAACTTAGAACTAGTTACACCTAACTAACCTAAGGACATCACAAACATCCATGCCCGAGGCAGGATTCGAACCTGCGACCGTAGCGCTCTTGCGGTTCCAGACTGCAGCGCCTTTAACCGCACGGCCACTTTGGCCGGCTTGAGTGATCTGTAGGATTTCTTTTCACCTGGTATGTTTAGTGGAAAGTTTTGGTGGAGGAGGGTATTTGTGCTCTGAGACGTTGGTGCTTATAAAGCCTCAGATATATTTAGTGCAACGATCTATTAGTGGTGGAAATTTCATTACTTGATTTGCATAATATTTGTGTGTGATACTCAAACATTGAAAATAAGTTTTACTACGAAGAGGAATCATTGCAAGGCGGAAGTGAGTGATTTAATTGATCTATTTGAGTCCTATAAATTCTTAAACAATTAATATTAGAGGCTAGTACAAATGGCTTATTTCACTCTATTTTTTGATACGAAACAGCATCAGCTCTCACTTTGCCTCCAGCATTAGCAAATAGGAACACTGTGTTATGAGGAAAGATGATAACCTCTGTCTGCTTGTTTCGGGATTTTGGTTCACACACACAAGCATGGAATGGGCTCTTGAGAAAGGCGGAGACAGGAAGCGAGACTGGAATTCCCTGACCAACAGAATGCCACAACTTGATTCTTTGTTTGGGGGCTGCGAGATCAAAGGAGGTCGATATGCTGTCTGTGGTCAGTGGTATTTAGTAATGTGAGCTGTAATTTGGACATTGGGAGGTTTTGACTTTCGCGGTGTTGCCCTGACGATAGACACATGCATGGGAGGCCCCAAACGGTGGTTACTACACTGCATTTCTTTCTATTCATGATATGTGACCAATTTCGCAGCGTGTAACTGTCAGTGCAATATGACTACTGTATTTTTGTCGATCTGTACAAAATAGTTTGCTGCTGAGGTTCTAGTAATTTGTCCATCTGCAGAAAGTGGCGATGGGATTCTATATATGTCATGAACTTTTAGATATATAATTTTTCAGATTTTCCTGTCTGTGCTTAGACACCAGTGTGCTTCGAGAAATGAGGGAAATAAAAGATAAGAGTCTAACATCCCTGACTCCAGCAGCAAATATAAAGTAAGCCTGTTCAGCATTTCCATGCACAATCAGAACGGAAGAGTGCTGCATTTGTTTAAATATTCCATACTGCAATCGATATCCACACATATTCTTTAAATAAATCTATATTCCATAAACCGCCTTGTGTTGCATAAATTGTTTAAATAAACATCATTCTACACATTGTCTATATTGTTTAAATAATATTCCATACACTGCAATCGATTTCGCAGCAAATTTCGTAAAAAAATAAATAAACTGTGTTTCATACACTGTCTTGTATGCTATAAATTGTTTAAGTAAACAATATTCCACGCATTATCTAAATTGATTTACAACACTGCAAACGATTTTCGACCAAATGGCCGATCAACGAAGTCTTTTTGCCGCCATTTTGCATGTGGGGGAGGGAAGGGGCAAGGCTGTGGGTTTCCCAGAGGGGGATCAGTTAATTATTTGATCGATTTCAATAATTAGTCAATGAAACTGATATCAAAAGTGTGCTTGTGTTGGCAAGTTGTGTTCCCTGAGGGGTGAGGTGGGAGGAGGAGAGGATGGGGGAGGAGGAGAGGGAGTCAGAGGGGTGGGTGTTTCTTGGAAAACAAGTTAACCAAACAATGGGGTAAGGACCTGTCAACAAAATGATGGATTATCCCCAGGAGGTCATAATCCTCGCAGCAGAACAACAGGTAAAGGACCTGTCAATCGAAAGAGAACGAAAAGTGTGCTCGTGAAGTAGGCAGCCCTCAATGTGTGCTTATACTCTTTTCGCCCCTCTACTTCTAAGGTCCCGTCGTAGTGAGAATGGGTTTTAATTTGAATGCTCCTCTTAAGTTTACAAGCTATAAATTCTGTCTCATCTCTTATAATTCGTTTCCTAGTTTTGAAGCACTGTGTTATTAATGTTCACCTCGAACGATTGACATATCTGTCAGTGTTCCCTAACGGTGTCTGCTGGTACCAGTTATACGCATTCACGCGACTGTGCTGTCCAATTGTCACAGGGCCCGACAGAGCGTTACGATAAATGGTATGCAAAACAATCTTATCGTCCATAATTAAGGTTGTTCAGATAGTTATGCGTGTATTAGTACTTGCCTAGCAACAACTCTTGCCACATGGCATCTGAATTCGTATCGGTATGCCTAAACTTCACTGAAGCGAAGCAAAAATAGTTTTTTACATTACAATATTATATATTTTTTTGCGCTCACATACATTTATGATGATCGAAATTTAATACTATGAAACTTGTATCCATGCTGAAAAACATTCTCAGTAATGAATACATGTACGTGCCGTTTTCCAGAAATTCGACAAAGCCAAAGAAATTTTCGGAGCCATGGAAATGTAACTCGGTTACTGATCAAGTATGCTACGGCCATTTGCAGTATGACAAGTTGAAGACACGGGTGCAGGTGCGTCTGAATGTGAACGACAACGAAACAGAACAACTGTGTGATATACATGACATATTTTTCTCGTTGTGTATTAATAATCTGTTTCTATCTCCGTCTGGTTTTAATTATTTGAAAACTTTCAGATATTTGTTCACTCTCCGTATGAGATAGCAGCTACAGGAACGTGGTTCCACTATCTGGAAGGAAAAAGAGTCGTGAGCGCCGCGTTCAAAAACTTCCAGCTGGTATCGACACCTGAAGTCCTGGCATTATCTGTTCGACAGAGGGGCTGTTACTTGTATGATCAAAAGCGAAATTTGCCGTACAGCGTCAATCTTTGCAAAATGACCTGTAGAGCGAATTTCGCAATGCGCTTATGTCGATGTGTGCCTTACTTCTACTCTACACTTGGTGAGTATAAATCCTTTTTTTCTGAGTTAAAGTTATAGCAAAGTCTGGATGTTGCCTGTTTGCATCTTTCTTGAAATACTATAATACAGTCACATTTATTTCAGACAAAAATTCTGACTGAACACTCGTATTTCTTGTGGCGAGACTACAAGTACAGTCATTACAAGCCAAAATCTTGTCTGTTGTTGAACACGTCGATACAGTCGATACGCCGGCTGCTGCAGGTGCTAAATGCAAGTCGTGCACTTGAAAGGCTGCTATAAAATTGCCCGCCCCTCAGAATTTTGCTATCTGCAGTATTTTGAAACATTTTACGATGCAGGAGTTTCTAGAGGAAGTAAAGATTGTATGTAGAAATGGTGCTGTTTTTTTTTCGCAAAACTTGTTATCGACATCCTGTTGCATGTCCCTGGACTTGATCGAAGTGGCAGTCCGTGGAGAATGTCTTTCAAACATGCATTAGTAGATAGCGCGTACTGTTTCTACCAACCTGCGTTTCCTCCTGGTGTATCACGATTTAAAAGATAAGACAATGGTTTTTTGTTGACTGCATTTCCACTTCTTAAAAACCTAGTGATGCATTTTTGAACTGATATTATTACAAACAAAATGTACACAGATGAGCAAAAACGTTATGACCATCTGCTTAATAGCTTGTCGTTGGAACGAAATACGTCACTGTTTCCGCGTATCAGGGCTCCAATGGTTCAAATGGCTCTGAGCACTATGGGACTCAACATCTTAGGTCATAAGTCCCCTAGAACTTAGAACTACTTAAACCTAACTAACCTAAGGACATCACACACACCCATGCCCGAGGCAGGATTCGAACCTGCGACCGTAGCAGTCCCGCGGTTCCGAACTGCAGCGCCAGAACCGCACGGCCACCGCGGCCGGCGCGCGTATCAGGGATCCGAAAGTTTGTTGGTAGGTTTGTGGAGGTATGTGGCATTAGAAATTTACGTACAGGTCATGTACTTCGCATAAATAACGAGTCGCTGATTTCCGTACGATGTCTCCCGATATCGACCCAGATGGGTTCGATAGGATTGACATCAGGCGAATTTGGCCACCGAGACATCTACGTGAGTTTAGTGTAATGCTCCTCACACCACTGTAACACGGTTCTGGATCGGGGACGCAGACAACTACACTGCTGAAAGACAACATCGCCGTCGGGGAAGACATCTTGCATGAAGGGATGCAGGTGGTTCGCACGTGTCAGAATGTTTTGGATTACTACCGGAAGCCCGACGGAAACGCAGGAGAATGTCCCCCATAACATAATACTGCTGCCACCAACATGCGTCGGAGCCGCGCTGCACGTTCCGTGCCCCCGTTCACTTCGATGATGGCGTTTGTGGTGACGACCATCAAATTAGTGTAGCAAAAATGTGATTCACCCGATGAGGCGACACGTTTTCATTGATCGACGGTCGAGTCCCTATAGTCTCGTGCCCACTGCAGTCGTAATTGACGATGTCGTTGGGCCAACATGTGAACACGTAGGGATGGTCTGCTGCGAAGCTCCATGTTCAGCAATGTACGGTGAACGATGTACTCCGAAACACTTGTGCGTGCACCAGCATTGTGCTCTTTAGGCAGAGATGCCACAGAACACCTTCTATCCTACTTTACAGAGCAAACAAGCCTCCGAGCCCCATGTTCTGTGAAGAGTCGTGGACGTCCAACTATTTGGGGTCTAGTGGTAGTTTCACCGCCCTTCTACATCTCTCCCTTGATGCTCACGACTGTAGCACGTGATTATTCGACCAGCTTCGCCGTTTTCGAGATACTCGTTCACAGGCTCAGCGTAATAATAATCTGCTCTTTGTCAAAGTCGCTTATCTCTATGGATTTCCCCATTTGCAGCCCACATCTTCGCTGCGGTGATCCCCCGTCTGTGTCTGCTCCGCTTTCATACTATTGTTACCGCGTCACGTGCCCGTAGCACCACCAGTGGCATTCACCATCACGGTGCGCAGTGGTCATAACATTCTGGCTTATCAGTGTAGTGCCTCAGTATTAATGGCATTGGGAACAAAAATGTTTCTCTAACTCTTTTGTCGATAACTAATTTTTAGAAACAATTGCTGTTGACAAAATACAGGCGGAGTCTTGCAAAGAAGAAGAAATGCTATTATTAATGGTATTTATTTACAAAAATAGCGCCGCTACCTGTTTCATGGCGACAGGTTCATCATCAGATGGCTGTTCACGTTTATATTATATCTGTTGTTGTTTACATTAGTCGTTGGAGAGAAAACAACCGACAACTAATGTAAATAATGACAAATGTAATATAAACGTGAACAGCCGTATGAAGACCCTATCGGACTGAAACCGATGACAGCGCTATTTGCGTAAATAAATAGCTTTATTACTAGGGGCTGATTGCGGTTTTGTTCTTTTCAAGAATCAGCTTGTAAAAACTTTCTTACTGACACTTAAAACCAGTCAGTTTCCTAATACGGCACATTGAATTTCTTAATGAAGTGCCGTGCGGTTAAAGGCGCTGCAGTCTGGAACCGCAAGACCGCTACGGTCGCAGGTTCGAATCCTGCCTCGGGCATGGATGTTTGTGATGTCCTTAGGTTAGTTAGGTTTAACTAGTTCTAAGTTCTAGGGGACTAATGACCTCAGCAGTTGAGTCCCATAGTGCTCAGAGCCATCTGATCCATCCATCTTAATGAAGTATTTATTTACAATTTCTCTCATGAGTTGTATACTCTGCAACTACCTCTAGTATCATGGAAGTTATTCTCTGGTCTCCTCTAGTTCCATGGAATTTATTCCATGATACCTTAAAACATTTCTATCATCCAGTCTCTTCTTCTTGTCAGTTCTTTCCATATGTTCCTTTCTTCGCTGATTCTGTGAAGAATATCCTCATTCCTTATCAGTCCACCTAATTCTCAACATCATTCTATAGCACTTCGTCTCAAACGCTTCGATCCTCTTCCTGTACGGTTTATGCACAGTCCATGAAACGCTACCGTACTGCGCTCCAAATGTACATTCAGACAAATACTAATAGACTTCCCTCGTCCAGGAATCCCCTCTTTGTCTGTACTAAACCGCTTTATATATCCTCCCAGCTTCGTGCCTCAAATGTTATTTTGCTTCCAAGATAGCAGAATTCCTTAACTTCGTCTATTTCATGTCCCCAACTTTGATGTTGATTCTCAGTCAACTCAATACGTCCTATAATTCTTTTTCACTTTCTACGACGACAGAAATGTCATCAGTGAATCTTATCATTGATATCTTCCCACCCTGATTTTCAGTACCACTCCTGAAACTTTCTTTTATTTCCATCATTTCTTCTTCCATGCATACCGATTGAATACCAGAGGGAAATACAACATCGCTGTCTCACACTTTTTTTAAAATGAGAGCACTCCGTTCTTGGTTTTCTCTCTTCATTGCTGTCTCTTGATGGTTGTACAGATAGTATATTATCCATCTTTCCGTATCGCTTACTCCTATTTTTCTCAGAATTTCGAACATGTTGCACTATTTTACATTGTCTAATGCTTTTTACGGACCGAGCAAGGTGTCACAGTGGATGCACACTGGACACTCACACGGGACGAAGGGCGTTCAGATTCCCATCCAGCCATCCCGATTTAGGATTTCCATGATTTCCCTAAATCGCTCAAGGCAGATTCCGGGTTGCTTCCTTTGAAAGAGAATTACCGATTTCCTTCACCATCTTTCTCTAACGGCTTGATTATCGACGGGATGTTAAATTCAAATCCTCCTCTTTCCAATTCCATTTCCATGAGCGTGTCTTCATTTTTCTTATGCCCGCTCTCCTTATCAATCGCAGTACCAGAACTGCCTGTGTGATGCACTAACCTTTTACAAAGCCAGACTGTTCATCATCTAACATACGATGAAGTCTTCGTAGGTTACATTATTCACATCTAATTCCCTCTCGTAAATAATGTCGCTGATACATTGACAACTTAAATTATCAAGTATGTCTATATTCTATTTTATACAACTGTATTTAGTTGCAGATGTAAGAAGGAACGAACATATTTATGCATTTACGATAGTTATTATGTACGGGAGAAACATTTGAACAAATTAATCAGTCAACTGTCTAGATTGCGAATGAGAATTTTTGCACCTGGCATGTTGAATAAAAACCGCTGCAGCAAAAGTTTGGCTGTGGATGCCCTTCCAATAAACTGTTACGTTTTTCACCTGGATTTTTATGTAGTACAAATATTTACATCTCCTCAAATTAATTATTGTATGTGATGTCTGAAAGTGATGGAGTATCTTAAGCTCTCCTATGTTTGCGATTGGACGTCCAGTGCTTTTAGGTGTGTCGCTAATGTTAATTTTGTTATTTGGTTATGAGTGTAACACTTGATGTATTTAGTCTGTTTGGTAGGAAATTTCCAGCCAGTCTGTCCTATGTAGTAGATTGATACTGTAAATTCTTGAATCCGGAATTTGAATTTTTTGTCGTTAAAAGTATGAAATAATTTCTGATGTATTTTGTGGTGAAAGCTGCTTTCACTTTATGTGATCTAATTATGTTTGCTATTTTTCGGAAAATGTTACCAGTAAATGGTATAGTGTCACATATGTGACTACATCATAACTTTTTCAATAGAGCCAGTATTTTTTTTGCTATTTGTTTCTACATATTCTCTGTAATTGTATAACATTACTGTTACATATTGGTATCTGATATCTGTTCATTTTTTGCCCGATATTTTGCAGTCACATTTGTCAGCGCTGGGAAGGTGCGTTAGGTGGGGAAGGTTCGCACCCTCCTAGCAGTGCAGGTGGGCCCTGGAAGGTTCCTGGCCTCCTTTTTTCGGGAGGAGGCAGCCTGTATATCTCTTTAAGTCAAGGACGCCTCTCTGGGGTGTTGGGAGCCATGCCGTGGTCCGCTCTGCTGCTACTGTGTAAACACAGCTGGCACCAATCTGTGTGCTGCTAACTGAACTCCGCACCCACATTTTACCATCACGAGGTTTGCACTGAGCTGAAACAGTATTACTTTCATTGGTTGGGCCATATCGACTATGACCAACGGCCTTGCTGCAGTAGTAACACCGGTTCCCATCAGATCACTGAAGTTAAGCACTGTTGGGCTCGGCTAGCACTTGGATGGGTGACCATCCTGTCTGCAGAGCTCTGTTGGTAAGTGGAGTGCACTCAGCCCTTGTGAGGCAAACTGAGAAGCTACTTGACTGAGAAGTAGCGGCTCCGGTTTACGAAAACTGACAATGGCCGGCAGAGTGGTGTGCTAACCACATGCCTCTTTGTATGTGCATCCAGTGATGCTCCTGGCCTGAGAGGATGACACGGCGGCCGGTCGGTACCGTTGGGCCTTCCAAGGCCTGTTCGGACGGAGTTTGGTTTAGATGGACCATGCGATAGGTTGGGCAACACAATCTCACTGAAACAAACAAAATTTTTGGGAGTTGAACACAAACAATACTCCCACGCTAGCTGAGTACTTCCGTTCTGTCTGGACCTTTGAAGCAGTCCCGAAAAGCAAAAATATAGTGTTCCTTATCTTCAGGAGGTGGATTGGTGGGTGAGCTCGACATTCACATACCAGCACTTTGACCTGGGTCATGGTTCTGTCCATACAATGCTTTACACCCCCAGCCAGTGACAGCTTGCTACGCTACTCTGACACAAGACCCATGCCAGCTCATCTGCATCCACCTCTCTGGTGCCTTTATCTTTCCTAAAGTAAAACTGATTGTTATCTAACAGATCCTCAGTTTTCCTTTCCACTCCTCTGTATATTATTTTTGTCAGCAATGAAGAGGTACTGAATCGAATTATAGAAAAAGGAATTTATGTCATTACTCGACCAAAAGAAGTTGATAGGGCACATTGTGAACTTCAAGGAATATACAGTTTCATAATGGAGGGAAGTGCGAAGTAAAAATTGTAGAGGAGCTTACTTGGGGTATTCAAGTGGACGTAGTTTGCTGTAGTTGTGCAGACTTCAAACTGAAAACCGCATCAACTACCAGCCTCGTGTCATTTCCCACATGACTTTGCGGTCTTTCTTTGTAGTCACTGTATTTTAGTTTTGTCTAACTAGTAATTTCATTTGTCATTATATTTGTCTCATTTAGTATTCTTCATATTGTATTACATAAGTAGAGGACTGTACTGATAGGAGGCCAAGCTGCATTGTTCCCCTTTCCCTCCCCCTTATGACGTTATGCAGCGTTTACATGTTTCCCATTCTCCCATCCATCTGACGTAGACCCCTTGCTCTATGTATAAAATGGCGGGAAATTCAAAATCTGGTAGTAAATTCAAAACAGGCAATTGCCTTATTATAAAATGGCGCGAAATTAAAAAATTGTCGGGAGTTTAAAAAAGTAGGGTTTCTCCCACACCTATGACGTCACAGCTCTGAAACTTACATATCCCTGCGAGCAGACACAAACACGGACGCAGATAAGCTGGCGGTGGTCTTACGATGGAGTAGTGCAGCAAGTGGCACGGCTGGTGCATGCAGAGCATTGAAGTATGGACGGAACCACTAACTGAGGTGTTTACCTGTTGATGCAGATAGGCCGGGTCCAGATGTTCTTCACCTGGCTCACGCCGTGCTGTTTCTACGTGCTAGGTTGTTCAGTCGCTCGCACTGGTCACATCTGTGTTTCTCTATGTGCTCGTCTTTACGTGTTGTTCGGCCTCCGTGCCCTTTTTCCAGGGCTCAGCTCCCTAGCTTCAGTGGAGCTGCCTTCAGCTAGTGTAGCTGCATTTGTGCGCACAGTGACGATTTTTTGGCGCTGTCACACTTGTACAGATACAAAAATGGCGATGCAGGGCGTTCTTATCCTCTTGATGCTTTTACTTGTTTCTTCGTTGTGTTAACTTTTGGCCAACACGGACCCAGCATTTTTGCAATGCTGGCAGCAGCAGTTGTGGCCTCAGGACCAACAACAAAAGTTGCAACAAGAGAAGGCGAAGGAGCTGCTTAATCTGAATGTGGAATTTCTCTGCTAACACGCGATGCTGGTGGCGGGCTAGGCGCCTGTAGAGAAATCTTTTTCCCCTGTCGCCCCCGACGCCATCCGCCGGTTTTGACGAGTGTTCCGGAAGGTGGGAAATTACGTGCGCGAATTCTTGCTGCACTTCCGGATAAGGCATATCGTAGATCCAGCTGACAATCCCACATTACTATTGTCCAGCAGTGCAGGGTCATACGAAACTGAACAAAATTTGAAGCGCTCCATTGAGCCAGAGAAACTTATCTTTGAGGAACTCTGTCTATTACTGATACAGTATTTTGGACATCAAACTCATATGTTGGCGGTATGGTTACGGTTTAAGCAGCGCAACAAGCACCTATTACAATTGTATGTGGCTTGAAACCTTTTCCCCTGCAAACCTGCAACAACGTCTGTTATGCTACGGTCTGACAAGGGGGAGGCCACGACGTTTGGAACGCGGATTTACTGCAAACTTCGTACACTCGTAGTACTCCATGAGGACAACAAAATGTGTAAGCAATAGCGCGTACTTCTCAATCGTTATTGAGAAAATCGCAAGATAATTTCGGTCGTCAAATATATTCCTGTGCGTGACCATTTTTACCACGAAGCGGCGGCAGCCGAGTGGTTAGCGTTCAAGCCCCGTAATCACTGGATCGAGTCCCGTTCGTCTGTTTTTTTTTTTTTCAACACAGTCATTTTCTTTACTATTTATATTACAATGGATATAATGGGGAATATACGTGTAATCGGATGAACTTTTATTACTGCTTACACATTTTGTTCTCCTCATGGAGTACTACGAGTGTACGAAGATTACAGTAAATCCGCGTTCCAAACGTCGTGGCCTCCCCTTGTGAGTGACCCCAGTATGCTACCTCATATGTGAACTCTCTAATTAGGGATGTGATGGTTCTGTTTGCATCTGACTGCCCTAGTGCATTGGTCTTATCCGACCTGCCCTTAGCCAACGCTGTCGAGACTGCTGAATCACCGAGCGAGGTGGCGCAGTGGTTAGACACTGGACTCGCATTCGGGAGGACGACGGTTCAATCCCGCGTCCGGCCATCCTGATTTAGGTTTTCCGTGATTTCCCTAAATCGCTCCAGGCAAATGCCGGGATGGTTCCTTTCAAAGGGCACGGCCGACTTCCTTCCCCGTCCTTCCCTAATCCGATGAGACCGATGACCTCGCTGTCTGGTCTCCTTCCGCGAAACAACCAACCAACCAACTGCTGAATCATGAAATTACGGTGGCAGGAAGGGACGTACATTCCGAAATTGGCAGGTGGTAATGTTAGATATATATGATAAGCAGCGCCCATCACCTTGTGGGGTTGGTTAAGCGACCGTACTTACCGCTGAGCCACCGTGTCATGACGCCAGTGACGATTCGGAACGTTTTTCGGTCTCTTGACGTCGCTTCTGCTTCCACTTAACGCACAAGTCGGCGTCCTGTACCGAATCTGCATTCAGAACTTCTTCAAATCTACGATAACTATAAACATATGTTTACTTTTCCTCAACCTATCTTCTAAGAAATGTCGTAGGGTTGGTATTGCGTTAGATGTTCCTATATTTCTCTGGAATACAAACTGATCTTCCCCTAGTTCGGCATCTGCCAATTTTTCCGTTCTTTTGCAAATAATTCGTGTTAGTACTTTGCAACTGTGACTTACTAAACTGATAGTTTTGTAATATTCACACCTGTCAATACCCGTTTTGATTGGAACTGGAATTGTTACATTCTTCTGGTAGTCTGAGGGTACGTAGTCTGTCTCCTAAGTCGTGGATAACGTACAGAAAAGTTTTGTTGTGGCTGGCTCTCCAAAGACATCTGTAATTGTGATAGAATGTCATCTACTTTAGGATCCTTGTCTCGACTTAGGTCTTTCGCTGCTTTGTCAAATTCTTCTCTATCATTTTCGTATCTCTTAATGCATCTACTTCCTCTTCTGTGTCTGTAATATTTGCTCCAAGTTAATTTCCCTTGTACACCTCACCTTCCAACACTATTTACGATTCAAAAGACATCTTATAACTGTATAAAGTGCCCTGATTAATGAACATAGTGTTGTCAAACTGAAGGCTATGATTTTTAATTCCACAGTACTGCTACGCATTTTTGACACTAACAAACAGTATTTTTGAATGCATTCCATGCCAGATGCTTCTGCTTGTGTGTGTGTGTGTGTGTGTGTGTGTGTGTGTGTGTGTGTGTGTGTGGTAAGTATGAAACAGTCTTCACTTAAAACTTCCGGACTGATAGGCTGAGATCGATGTATAAAAGTCTCCCCTGACGTTTCGTCTCCGACTACGGGAGACATCCTCCGAGATAAAGCGGCGAACTGCAAAGAGAACTCGCTCGCTTTAAAACTCTGGCTACATATACCAGGTGTAAAGGTAGTTTAAGCAGCGGAGCTGCTGTTCCTGCGGTGACCTCTTTGGGGTGCAGTGGGACCTAACGGGTTGAGCTGTCCTCACTGGGCGTCGTTCATTGTGACGCCCTTTGTTTCGACATCGGGCGGCAAGAGATGATCACTCTCGCAGTAGGTCTGGCCAACGAGTCGTTGGCCTGTGGTGGACTTGGCGGCCCAGACCACGAATCAGGCGGCTGCCAGACCGTTCTGCATTGCTGTAGAACAGTCTGGCGATTTGCCGGAAGCGATCCCGCAGGAAGGGGATCCCAGCTTCTTCATGGAGCAGCCTCGTCGGATAGCGAGGTGGCTTGTAGAGCGCAAGTCGCAGCGCCCTATTTTGCACGCGTTGGAGCGTCGCAATGTGCGTCGCTGCGGCGTTACCCCACACCACAGTCGCGTATTCCAGTACCGGCCGGACAAGGGACAGATACATGGTGAGGCCATGGCGTGGAGGAAGAGTCGATGAAGGGCTGAGCAGTGGGTAAAGCGCACGAAGGCGCCCTGCAAAGAGAAGTCGAGGCAGTGCCCATTATATAGGCAGTTTAGAGGGCGGCACTGTCCGTCACGTGGCGTCGGCTATGAGACTGTCTCTGGTAATGCCAACATTGTCGATCGAAAGAAATCGATCGCCTCATTTGCGGAGCAATGCTGACATCGAAATTTTATCCAGTTTAACACCTTCCTCTTTCCTGTAGAAATTATTACGGTGTTTATCAATCTCGATAGCCTCTCTATACATGCGCGTATAATAATGCGAGGTTTTAGATATGACGCTCGTCTCGCTGAATTTTACTTCATGATTACTTTCCTGGTAAACATGTTCCGCTACAGCCGATTTATCCGCGTGACCCAGGCGGTAATTACTGTTATGTTCAACTAGACGGGTGTTCACACTTCTCTTTGTGGTACCGATATAAAGCTACCCGCAACTACAAGGAATTTTATATACCCCTGGTGTAGACAAAGGATGTCGTGCATCTTTTGTCGATCGTAAATATTCTTTTTTTCCCCTGGTGGGTCTAAAAATAGTTTCCACCCTATACTTGCTTAATGCTTACCCAATGCGATCTGTGATCTTGCTAATGAACGGAAGATAAACCTTGCCGTTGGGCGGCTGTTGGTCGTCGTTGCTCCTGATCCTCTGCCTAGAGCTAATAACTCGATGTATTTTCTTACTAGAATAGCCATTCTTCTCGAAAGTCGACCGTAGATGTTCAGGTTCACAATTTTGTACGCCTTGTCTACCAAGGTTTTTATTACACCTCTTTTTTGTCTAGGATGGTGGTTTGAATTTTTATGCAAATAACGATCAGTATGTGTGGTTTGTCTATACACCTTATGGTCCAACGTTGCGTCCCGTCGTTTAATGACAAGACACATCCAGAAAATTCAATTGCCCATTACTCTCCGCCTCCATAGTAAATTGGATTTTCGGATTAATGCTGTTTACATGTATCAGGAAGGCATTCAACTCCGCTGCTCCGTGTGTCCATACTACGAAAATGTCATCGACATAGAGATACCATCTGGCTGGTCTCTTACTGGCAGTCTGCAATGCCCATTGTTCAAACGTCTCCATAACCTCAGGTATATGCACTTTGGGTAATCCATAAAGTCTAGGTGGCTACACTTCTGTTTTACAATGCAGCTTCTTATCGTCGGAGGAGAGTGAAGACGCTTTCACCAGTCGACTGGTCATTTTTAAAATCTTCATAGTCGGATCCTTCTGATGTTTATTGTATTTGGAGGGAACAAAAATATCATTGATCTTTCCATGATAGTCCTCACTCTTCAATATGACGGTGGCATTACCCTTATCTGCAGTAAGAACAATAATGTTTTTATCTGCGTTTATATCTCTCAGCGCTTTCATTTGTGCCTGTGACAAATTTCTGTTAGATGGCTTACAAGTACATAGAATCCTAGCTGTTTCCATGCTAATTATGTCAGCGGGCTGCTGTGGTAGCTGACCGATACCTGCCTCAATATTTGCCACAATATCCTCCGTGGGTAGGTTTGGGGGCGTCACAGTAAAATTGTCTCCTTTGGCGACTGTCCTCAACTGTACCTTCCGAAATGTTCTTTTGTAAGTTACCGAACTTCTTCTTCTGTCTTTTTACTGATATTTCTGCACTAACTTCCACTTCTTCTTCTTCGTCTTTTTACCGATATTTCTGCACTATCTTCCATAGTTTTGAATGTTAGACCGTCAATCTTATTCCAATCACCACACTGCATAACGTTACTAATAACCAAGTGGAGATGAAAAAGCTTACTGCGGGTTTCCGCCAGTGATCACCGCGTCTGATGAATCCTCTCCCGTAACACTGCAGATTCAATACGGTTGTAAATACGATGAACCTGGGCCGAGCGAAACAGAGATAGTGTCATAGCCGACGCCACGTGATGCACAGTGGAGCCTTCTACACTGCTTATGTAATGAGCGCTTCCTCGAGTTCCCTTTGCGGTTCGCCGCTCTACCTCGGAGGATGTCTCCCGCAGTCGGAGACGAAACTTCAGGGGAGAGTTTTTATACATCGACCACAGCCCATCAGCTCAGAAGTTTGAAGTGAAGACAATACCGGCCGTGATAGCCTACATTGTGTGCTCAGTATAGAACAGCGTTCATCCTTTGGAAAGTGGTAGGAACTTTAGTTGTACATGCAACAATATGTTGTAAGAGTTGGGAACATACGTGCGAGAAAATGGGTTTTCTGTCCATTCATATTTTTAATATTTTCTTGTAAACTGTGTGGAAACTCCAACACTATATATTTCCTAATTACAGTGTTTGTCTCTGTGCAGGCATACATCAGCAAAACTGAAGATGTAATAAGCAACAGATTAAAATCCTACAATGACTTTTGTGGGTCAGAAAACATTGACCTTCCTATCCATAGGCTAACAATTCCTAGCACAGATGTTGCCTGACTTCTTTGTTTCTTCTGCTGTTCCTGGAGGCTATTAATAGCCCAGTTTCTTTACGAGCGATATGTTAGCGCCACAGACCTGATATATGACAGTGAGGGCACTGGAATGTGAAAATGGTGTGTGTTTCGTTTGCTAGGTAGCGCAGAAGTAAGTGATGCACTGTATGACATATGCCAGTGTGGTATGCTACTGGAAATGGCATCTCTGTAAGCTAACAATCTGAGGTGACAGTCATTCCAAGATGGGTTGCGCCACAGTCAGCACTATGACTGTCGGAGGCATTGGGCCAATGATCGCAGTGGCCATGGTTCTGCATATCAACGGATGTTGCGGTCTACTATCATTTCCTACAGCTATTTAAATAAATAATAACTGATCTTCAACTTATTTAGTCCTGTCGTCTTCAGGTCCCTAGAATATTATATAGTATGTTGATAATTTTTAGTTTTGGATTGTCTAATTACAACTGAAATGAAACACTGTTTTCGTGCATATGCATTTCGCCTTTTCTCTTTGCAAGAAATCTCCAGTGGCCTGGAATATGTACATGTTTTTGTTTATGATATTTAGTTTAAATGTTCAAATGTGTGTGAGTTCCAGGGGGCCAAACTGCTGAGGTCATCGGTCCCTACACTTACACATTATTTAAACTAACTTATGCTAAGGACAACACACGCCCATGCCCGAGGGAGGACTCGAACTCCTGGCGGGAGGGGCCGCGCAATCCGTGAAATGGTGCCTCAAACCTCACGGCCACTCCTCACGGCTATATAGTTTGCATTTTGGGATGACGTGTATGTAGGTTACACTCAGTTCAGCTCTCGCTTCGGTCAGATACAGGCCTTACAGAAATGATGTTGGTGTTAAATTACTATGGGACATAAATGGTAAAAACTTTGGGAGACAATTTTATTTTGAAATCAGTGCATTCTTTATAGATGCATATCAGATGCAATTGGAAGAATCCCCACCAGCATCAACAATGACTGTTGGGCCATTGCTCAATGAGAAAGTAACAACACTCATTTGGTAATTTGATTTTCACAAATTCAGTCATTTTATTCAAATCTCAAAGCCAAAAAGTGCCAACCAACCACACACACACACACACACACACACACACACACACACACTCACACACACACACACACACACACACACACACACAGATCATAGAATCACAAAAATACACTCAATAGTTTGACAATAACATTCGATCTTTGTCAATAAAAATAGCATTTGACCCCTCCACCTCTCACAAATTACCGTATTGGTGCACTCACAGCTGGGGTGTTAATATCGTCACATTCCATACATGTAAGAAGCCGGAATCCTTCCAGCTGTAATCCCCTATCGATAGCGGCCATTACTTCGTGCGTTGCACAAGAATAATGTTTTCTTAAACCATGCTGATTACATATCACTAGATCGTTCACTTCCAGGTGATTCATAATGTTTGAATACAGTATATGCTCCAAAACCCTACTGCAAACCGACGTCAATGATATAGGTCTGTAGTTCGATGGATTACTCCTACTACCCTTCTTAAACGCTGGTGCGACCTGCGCAATTTTCCATTGTAGGTACATATCTATCGGTGAGCGAGTGGTTGTATATGATTGCTAAGCAGGGAGCTATTGTATCAGCGTAATCTGAAAGGAACGTAATCGGTATACAATCTGGACCTGAAGACTTGCCCGTATCAAGTGATTTGAGTTGCTTTGCAACCCCTAAGGTATCTACTTCTAAGAAACTCATGCTAGCAGCTGTTCGTGTTTCAAATTCTGGAATATTCCATTCGTCTTCCCTGGTGAAGGAATTTCGGAAAACTGCGTTCAATACCTCCGCTTTAGCGGCACAGTCGTCGGTAACAGTATCATCGGCACTGCACAGCGAGGGTTGCTTGGTTGGTTTGGGGATTCAAGGGACCAGACTACGATGGTCATCGCTCCTGCACAGCGAGGGTATTGACTGCGTCTTGCCGCTTGTGTACTTTACATACGAACAGAATTTCTTCGGATTTCCTACCAAATTTCGAGACAATGTTTCGTTGTGGAACCTATTAAAGGCATCTCGCATTGAAGTCCGTGCCAAATTTCGCGCGTCTGTAAATTTTAGCCAATCTTCGGGATTTCGCGTTCTTCTGAACTTCGCATGCTTTTTCCGTTGCCTCTGCAACAGCGTTCGGACCTCTTTTGTGTACCATGGGGGACCAATTCCATCTCTTACCAATTTATGAGGTATGAATCTGTCCATTGCTGTTGCTACTATATCTTTGAATTTGAGCCACATCTCGTCTATATTTGCATAGTCAGTTCGGGAGGAATGGAGATTGTCTCTTAGGAAGGCTTCTAGTGACACTTTATTCACTTTTTTAAATAAAATTATTTTGCGTTTGTTTCTGGTAGATTTGGAAGAAACGGTATTGAGCCTAGCTACAACGACCTTGTGATCATTAATCCCTGTATCAGTCATGATGCTCTCTATTAGCTCTGGATTGTTTGTGGCTAAGAGGTCAAGTGTGTTTTCGCAACCATTTACAATTTGTGTGAGTTCATGGACTAACTGCTCGAAATAATTTTCGGAGAAAGCATTTGGGATAATCTCGGAAGATGTTTTCTGCCTACCACCGGTTTTGAACAAGTATTTTTGCCAACACATCGAGGGAAGGTTGAAGTCCCCGCCAACTATAACTGTATGAGTGGGGTATTTATTTGTTATGAGACTCAAATTTTCTCTGAACTCTTCAGCAACTATATCATCGGAGTCATCGGACTCTGGGGGTCAGTAGAAGGAGCCAATTATTAACTTAGTTCGGCTGTTAAGTATAACCTTCACCCATACCAATTCGCACGGAGTATCTACTCCAACTTCACTACAAGATAAACCACAACTGACAGACACAAACACTCCACCACCAATTCTGCCTAATCTATCTTTCCTGAACACTGTCTGAGACTTCGTAAAAATTTCTGCAGAACTTATTTCAGGCTTTAGCCAGCTTTCAGTACCTATAACGATTTCAGCTTCTGTGCTTTCTATTAGTGCTTGAAGCTCAGGGACTTTCCCAGCACAACTACAACAATTTGCAACTACAATTCCGACTGTTCCTTGATCCAAGCACGTCCTGTATTTGCCATGCACCCTTTGAGATTGCAGCCCACCCTGTACTTACCCGAGGCCTTCTAACCTAAAAAACCGCCCAGTCCACGCCACACAGCCTCCGCTAGCCATGTAGCTGCCAGCTGTCTGTAGTGAACTCCTGACCTATTCAGCAGAACACGAAACCCCACCACCCTATGGCACAAGTCAAGTAATCTGCAACCAAGATAATAAGTGTAGCTGAGTTTATCAGGGAGAACTATAAAATTAATCTTGTTCTTGTTATCTTTAATTTGGAGAATGACTGTGTAGATTTAGGATGATACTACAGGGCACAGAATTTTAGGACCTTTAGTAATATCACTTTTCAGGATGGTAAAAAATATTTTATTTATTATTTAAAGTCTGGATCTTATTTCTATGGACTGGTTTCATTTAATTGAAGAGAAAAATGTTTTGATTACTAATGATATTTTATCTTCAATTCATTACAATATTTCAGAGGATCTGAACATATACTCAGAGATTATTTATATTACCAAAACGAATTTGATGGAATCCTTTAAAAATTACAATTTTCATTGTAGAGAAGTAAGATATAGTAATCCTTTGTTTTAGAATATGAATATACACAGAATAAAACAAAGAATGTGACAACAAGTATTTTAAATAAAAACTTATTCTGGTATCAGTTAGAAATTTTAAAAAGAATTAAACGTCTCAAAGGACAAAGGTTAGTGAAGAAATCAGAAATTATTGTCTTATTATCAAAGAAATTATTTTTGATTTCATAATGTATACACCAAAAGAAAACTGTAGAATGAGACAAAAACCAGTACAGGAATTAACTAAAGATTTCCAATACAAACTATCTCATCAACAAGGAAAAATAAGAAAAACTGGTTAAGAATCAATAAAAGACAGAAAAAAAATGAAATCAAGAAATATAAGAAGCTTAGGAGTTGTATTATAACGGAATACATAAATAAAATTTAATGAAAGAAATCATGAAAGTAATTGGGGTCAACATAAGATTTTTTTTTATATTTTCTAGACTACCTTTTTCGTAAATTTGTAGGTTTGTTATTACAAGATGGATTTTTATAAAACAATCTAAATCCTTAATTTCTAGACAAAACATTTTCATGGTTTTTCTTCCTCAGTTTATTTTTAATGATTTTCCTTTGACAACAATGTATTAGCAAGTTCTTAACTTGGAATTATTTTTAAACGATATTTCTAATAGTATGCAGAAATGTTTTTTCCACATACCCAAGCAAGCCTTTTACTATCAATAAATTTTGTATGATACTTAATGACATACTGCCTGCATGTTGCCTATAATCATCTTTTGCTTACTTCTGTGTATTTAAATATCAACTGATTTATCAATTTCAAACATTTCATATCTTTCTGTTCTGGTCATCTCCATTTATTTAGAAACATATTAATTAAGTAAAAATTATATAATAATTAAATTATCTAGTTTTTAATGTGTTTTTAAAATAATTATAACGTGTTGTTGAAATATTAGATAAAATTAACAACTAACAATATTAATGAAAATGTTAAAAATACTAATAAAAACTTTTTTAATAAATCGGATCATTTTTATATCTCATAAAAGAAGCAAACTTGTTAATATTAAAGAATTCAAGATTAGCGATGCATTACCCTTACATCCCCACACAAATTTTACAAATGCACCATTATGCACTAATTTTGAAATAAAAACTGAAACTAGCTGAAAAGGATCAAGAATGGGTAGATGAAGCAGTTTTACCATCAGTTCGTGAATATGCACAAAATTAGATTACAAAATAAGTAGATCACAACAAGAATCGTATAGAACAACTACAAAAAACATCAACAAAAAATAAAAACCATCAAATTGGAGGAGGAAAGGCATAGAAAATTTGAGAGAAACAATAAATATTGCTTTAGAGAAAGCATATGAAAAAATGAACAAATAAAAAATGCAGTACTGCAACACGTAATCCCTTGAAGAACTAATGAAGATATGACACCAACATTTATTATTTTAAGATAACTTGGTGATAATATTAGACATATTTATTATGTAATTAGAGCACCAAGAATCAAGATTCCAAAACTGTTGAAAGGGATTAGAAATATGGACCACAGCTGTGAAGAAATGTTCAGAGATTTTCAATATCACAATTCAATAAATTTCAAGATTTTAAACATGGCTGCAACATTTTGTTCAAAATATTAAAGAAAATTCGAGAACTGTATACCATTGCAAATAAATTAATATAGTATAAGGTTATACACCAGAACAGTTTGTTGAAGGTAGAATAAATCACAACCTTTGCGACTGTTTTTTGTAGAGTTTATTTTCTTTATTTACCCTACTATTGTTTGAATTATCAAAACCTGACTGTTTAACATAAATCTTACAAACATTTTTTCCTCGAAAGTTTCTCAACTAGGTAAATCTCCAGTAATTCTGTTTTTTGTATTTCCTGATCTTAAAAATTTATTTTTACATCTTTTAATCGAAACTGCATTTGAATTCAGCTTCTAAAATTTCTGTTGACCAATTAGCAGTACAACATTTTTCGAAAATTCATTCCACTTTGCTGATTTTTATCTTTGTCAGCCATTTGTAATTTGGTTTCTTCTTCTTCTTCTGCTTTTACGGCCTCATTGGACCACTTCAGTCAATCATTTCTGGTCCTCTTCTTTGGTATTTTCCCCTTCCGAGTGGCCCAGTATCTCTTCATTCGTTCCGATGCTTTTCGTCGTTCCTCATCTGTAAATACCCTTTTCATTGTATGTCGTTTGTCAATTTTTGGTTTAAATCTTATTTCTGTGTCCCTCAACTTCTTTAAATTTGGCGTTTTGTTCTGCAAATCATCCAGAGTTATTTCCAGTTCTTCCATATCCTCTCTTATTTCCTTAAGCCATCCTCCTTGTTGTTTCAAATTCCAGAGTTTCTCAATAATTTTCCTTGATAATCTGGTTTCTGGTGTCCTCAGAATGTGACCACAAAAAGAGATCCTTTTCTTTCGTATAGTATCGGTGATGGGCTCCAGTTCTCTGTATACCACTTCATTTGGAACTATCCGCCATTGCCCAGCTTTTTGATATTTCTTATTTATGCATGTTCTAACAATTCTTCTCTCTACTTTTAAAATTTTGTCAATTCTGTTTTTCTGGGTGACTTTAAAAAGAGTTTCACTTCCGTATGTAACCTCTGGTTGAACCACCGTCTTGTAATGTTTTAATTTTGTTTTAATTGATAGACATTTTTTATTGTACGTAGACCATGTTAGTTTTTGAGCTTTTATCATTTTATTAGTTCTTGCTCGCCATGCAGGTTTCTCGTCCAATTTATGTGTTATAATTTCACCCAGGTATTTAAATTGTTTCACTATTTTAATTTCCCTATTGTTCACTGTGATGTGATCTATTACAAGTGGATCCGTTACCATTATTTCAGTCTTTTCAAATGATATCTCGAGTCCTAATTTTTGTGCTATATTTTGTAAGCTTGTTATTTGTTTCGTGGCTTCCTGAATATTATTAGCTAGTAATGCTAGGTCATCAGCAAATCCCAAGCAATTCAGGTTTATTTTATCTTTCTTAGTTCCAATTTTAATATTCATAGGATTTTCCTTGTACCATTCTCTCATTACATATTCAAGAGCACAATTGAATAGCAATGGTGATAAACAATCTCCCTGTCTCAACCCTGTTTTAATCGTAAATGGTTCAGATATTTCTCCTCTAAATTTTACTTTGGATTTGGTGTTTGTTAAGGTTAACTGTATCATTTTTATTAATTTAGGATGAAGTCCAAAATTCCTTAATATTTTCATCATTGAAGATCTATGGATGCAATCATACGCCTTTTTGAAATCTACAAAGGTTATGACTAGTTGTTTTTGCCTTCTTTTGTAGACATCCATAACTAACTTCAAGGTGATTATCTGTTCTGGGCAGCTTCTCCAGGATCTAAATCCTCCTTGATATTCTCCCAGTTCCAGTTCTAGTTGATCTTTACAGCGGTTGTATAGTATTCTTGACATGATCTTATACGTGCAGTCCAAAAGGGAAATTCCTCTATAGTTGTCTGGATTTGATTTTTCTCCTTTCTTATGTAATGGATGTATTATAGCAGTAGTCCAATTTTCTGGTAATTTCTCTTCATTCCAGATTTTTACTATGCATTGGTGTAATGCTATCTTTACTGGTTCTGCTGCATACTTCCAAAGTTCAGCAAACGTTTGATCTTCTCCACTTGCTTTGTAGTTTTTGAGTTCTTTCAAAGCTCTGTAGACCTCATTAATTGTAGGTGGATTTATATTTTCTGCTGGTGTTTTAATTGGGGTTTCTGTGTTTATCTGAAGAAGTTCTGGGGGATCTTCACAATTTAGTAACTTGTTAAATGTTTCTGCTAGAATTTCTGTATTTTTACTATTGCTATGGGCTAGGTTATTATCTTTATCTTTTAACATTAATGTTGGAGGATCATATCTTTGTAATTGTCTGCCAAATATTTTGTAATAATCTCTTGAGTTTGTTTTTTCACTATTTGTTTCTATCATTAGAAGTATATCTTTTTGGTACTGACGTTTAACTCTCCTTATTATTTTTTGTGTTGTCTTCCTTTGTTTTGTGAGTTCCAAATATGATTTTTCTGTTTTTTCATTTTGATGCCTTAACCAGGCTTGGTGTCGACCCAACACTGCTTCATCACATTCATCGTTCCACCACTGGTGTTTTTTCCTTGGATTTATAGGGGCAACTTGTTCAGCTATTTGTTTCAATTTGGGAATTATTTCTTCCAGATCATCTGTTATTTTTATATCCCTGGTTTGTGCTTCATAATCCTCATTTTGTATCAGTTTATGAGGGTCATAGGTTCTCTTCTTCTTTTGGTGGGATTTTTTCTTTGCTAATGGGGTTAATTTAATTTTAATTTTTATCATGTAATGATCTGATCCGGTATCTGTCCCTCTCAGTACTTTCACATTGTAAATTTCCTTGTGGTAATTCTTATCCATGCAGACATGGTCCAGTTGCCATTCTCCTTTTTTCCAGTCTGGATGTTTCCAAGTTTTTAGTTTACTTGGTCTTCTCTTAAAATATGTCGACTTTGAGATCATGTCATGGTTTCTGCAAAATTCCACTTGTCTTATCCCATTTTTGTTTGTTCTTCTTTGTGCTGTCCATTTCCCTATTATGTCTCTATATCTCTTTTCCCTTCCTAGCTGGGCATTGAAGTCTCCAATTAAAATTTTGATGTGATTTTTATTAATGTTATTCGTCGTTTGATCTAAGAGCTCCCAAAATTTTTCTACCTCTTCTCTGTGTTCTTTTTTATTATTTTTATCATTTGTCGGGGCATGGGCATTTATTATTGTGTACATTTTATTTGCAGCTTTTAGAGTTAATGTTGAGAGCCTGGGAGATTGTGCTTTAAATTCTATTATGGACTCTATTATTTTCAGACTCACCACGAATCCTGTTCCAAATTGTGGACACTGTTTCATGACTCTTTTCCCTGGTATTCCCTTATAAATCCTATATCCTTGTGACTCTATCGGCTCCTGATCAGTATTTCTCATTTCTTGAAGTCCGGTTATGAGAATCCCCTTGCGATCCATTTCATCCGTCAGAATTTTGAGTTTGCCTGGTTGTATGAGGGAATTTATATTGTGTGTCGCAATGTAGTTTATTTGTCCTGTCTTGAGTTTTGGTCGTCTGTCCGTTTTGGGTATTTTCAGATGCTCCGACTCATCCAAGTTATCTTTCAGGTGACTGCTCACCGTATCCGAGTGCAGTCTTCCTTGGTTATTGCCAAGCGGTGGATTATTCCTTGAAAGATTTCCTTCCATGTTTGACTTTCAAAGGTAGTCAACCTTGTATGGAGCAAGCTCCGAGTTACAACTACGTTTGTTAGCCGTAGAGGTTGTTTAGTGTTTGGTCCGCGAGAGCTATTTTATTTCGCTCAAGTCCGCCGGTAAACCGGTGAGGACCCCCCTATCCGCCACCTGGGACGCGCCACGTCGGAGTATCACCTCTCCGCCTGCTACGACACCGTAGTAGGTTCGTGGTGTAATTTGGTTTATAATCATTAGATACAATTTTAGCTAGATTTAAATTAAATTTATCTATGTCTTTTGGTTTCATTTGTATTGTTGAATTTTTTGTATTAGTATATTCTGCAACCAGTTTTTTAACTGAATCAACCCACTTATATTTACTTTGAAGAGTAAATTGTTTCCACTTACATTTCTTTAATTTTCTGTTAAATCTTTCTACATCAGATGCCTTCTGTTGTGTATTAGTTGGGGGAATGATGAATATTGTTGCAGAAGAAGCTGAGCAGCACCATGGTGTAGTGGTTATGATACTAAACTGTTGCATGGAGGGTCATGAGTTCAAAACTCACCTGGACTGTACAATTTTAATTTCTATATTCAGTTCGAGTACATTCTACAAATATCCACAAATGTAAAGAATCTTTGTACTGGAATGTTCTGTAATTGTATATATAGCATATGTGTTCTAGCCAGAGGCAGGTTGCTCCGTGCTCTTGTACGTGTAAATGCTGAATAAACCATCGTTAAGTGAAGGTAGTGTTCGTCATTCATGTAATTACACCTTCTTCTACGTGACATTATTCTGGTGGAGGCGCCAGGTGTTGGGACTTATGATAGCGCACATTATCGACGACACAGTGACTCCTATCCAGCCACGACTAAGCCGCCCTTTACGTGGTGAGAAACCCGAGTCTGAGCCATATACAAAATATTGCCATCTATCGGAGACAGAATAAGAATAAGAAGAGGACATTACGATGACAGCAACTGTGTGCCACCACATGAGACATCCTTCCTGGTTCTCTGGTGACGATGGCAATGATCCAAACAACTGGCTGAAGGTATATGAGCATATTGCCAAATTTAACAAATGGGGTGACACCATGTATTTAGCTAACGTATTTTTTACTTGGAGGGCACTGCCAAGCAATGGTATGAGAACAACGAGGAGAAGTTCACAAGCTGGGAAGTATTATTGGTGGAACTGCGCAAATATTTCGGTGACACACAACAGAAGTGCAAGGCTGAAGGCAAATTAAAGTGCGGGGGACAGCTTCAGAAGAAGCTTCAGCATTCTACATTCAAGACATCTTCGAGATGTGTAAAACAGTGGACCCTAGAATCAAGGAGGAAGATAAGGTTGCACATGTCATGAAGTGTGTTGCTGAGGACTTGTATCAAGCCCTACTCCTGAAGGAGGTTTCGACAGCGGACGACTTCATAAAATGGTGCCAGTATATCGAGACAATGCATAAAAAAAAATTACACGCAAGAAGTTTGAACGGCTTCTAAACGTTGTATCGATGTCTGTGATGGGGGAAGAAACTGATTTCACGAGTGTTCTTTGTCAGATAGTAAGAGAGGAAGTTAAGAAGGCATTTGGATTCCATGGCGAGCAAAAAACCGAGAACTTCAAGAGGTCATAAGGGAGGAAGTGGAACAGACATTGAACCCAATCTCTCGTCCTTCATTTACATTTGAATCGGCGAAAAAGTCGAGACCCAGGCAGAGTTACGTTCCTAAAATACCACACGAGGAACCTGTTTGGGCACCAAGGAAGACTGATGTCTGGAGGACCCAGGATAAGCATCCATTATGTTTCCACTGTGGATGACGAGGACATGTGGTGCGCTATTGACGAGAAAGGTGGGGGATATTTGATACCGCCCGTGCCGGAAGACAGCAGACTGGTCTTAGCCGACGCCAACTCCAGAACGACGAAGATGAACGAGAAGATGTGTGTGCACGACGACATAGGTCATCATCGCCGCAAACTAGCCGTTGGAGAGGACACTCTCCCACACGCCGATCAAGGTCTCCATCGCCGTTTAGAAGCTCCAGCCGATCACATAGCCACCACAACCTGGAAAACTAAAGGGTGCGACCTTCCTTGGAGGTGAGGCCGCCGAAAAAAGTCCTCCGCCGTCGATCACTACAAAAATGTCAGGAAACTACGTCGATATCCTCATGGATGGCCGACCAGCCAAGGTCTTGTGGACTCTGGAACATCATATTCAGTCATTTCAGAGAAGTACCGTCGACAGTTGCAGAAAACCCTTTTCGTCGACAGCAAAACATCTCTGCTGAAGGTGGCTAATGGGAAATATGTAAAACCTACAGGAAGATGTGTCATTCGTGTGGGTATAAGGGGCCATACACCCATAGACAGCCCTTAGAATTCATTATCTTACAAGAGTTTAGTCATGATGTCATTCTCGGATGGGACTTTATGAAAGCTTTTCAGGCAATTATAGATTGTTATCGCTCGAAGATTATGCTAGACAAGATGAGATAATGCGGACAGGAAGATGCGCATCAATGTATGTGGAGACTATGTGTGCTGGATGAAGTGATCATTCCTGCAGTCAGCGCTGGAAAGGTAACTGTCACGTGTCATGCCATGCATCAACCCGTGGACCTTGTAGTGGAATTTAAGAGAAGCATTATACTGAAAAATAGCTTGGTCATCCCAGACTCAGTCGTTTCGTTTAAGAACGGTTTCGGTGAATTGTGGATAGTTAACTGTCGCCAAGAGCCGCATATCCTTCCAAGACACCTGTGTGTAGCAAACGCTGAGCCATTAATTGAAGAACAGCTGAGTGTCATAAAAACCTCTCATGCCGAGTCTGTGGCGTTTTTAAGTGTCTCCAGCAAGGTGGACTGAAACTTAATCCAAGAAAATGTCTCTTTGAAGCAATAATACTTGGAAGCAAGAATACTTGGACACCTTGTGTCAAACGAAGGTGTGCGGCCAGAGCCAGAAAAGGTTAGATCTGCAACGGAATTTCCTATTCCTAAAAGTATTAGAGATGTGAGAAGCTTCCTCAGACTATGATCTTCTTACCGTCGTTTTATCAAAGACTTCTGTATCAAAGCCAGGCCATTCCAAGGGCTGTTAAAAGCCTATGCTAAATTTATCTGGGGTGTTGCTCAACAAGATTCTTTCGATGTGCTGTGAAAAGCTCTGACGACCATGACTGACCCTGTACTTAGTCTGTATGATGAGCACTTTGTTAGTTGACAGGTCTTATAGGATCCAACAGGACGACTCGCCAGGTGGTCACTATGTCTTCAAGAGTATGACATTACCATAGTGTACAAAAGTGGAAGAAAACACCAAGATGCCGACTATCTCTCAAGAAACACTGTGCAAGACCATCAAGACAATGATGAAGATAGTGACTGTCTCGCTCCACTCCAGGATCTCTCTGCTGACCAGGAGAAGGACGCCAAGATATCTCAAATTATGCTTGCCTTAAATCGGTCAGAGGATGTGAAAGGACAGTTTAAGGTAGTTAATGGATTACTTTGCAACAAAAACTTTGATCCGTTTGGGAAGAGGTGGCTACCAGTGATTCCTAAACACATGCGCCTAGAAGTTCTATAGAAATTCCATGAGACACATGAGGCCAGACATTTAGCATTTATTAAGATATACGATAGAATCCACAAGAGATTTTTCTGGCCAAGTTTTTTTAGGAGTGTCCGTCACTATGTGCTGTGCTGTCGAGAGTGCCAGAGGAGAAAATCAGTTCCTCAGAAACCACCTGGCCGCCTCGTACCAATTCCACAAACCGAAACGCCTTTCCAGCGTGTTGGGATTGACCTCCTCGAACGATTTCCAACGTCTGCTAGTGACAATAGATGGATTATTGTTCGCACTTATTATCTGACACGCTGTGCCATTACAAAAGCCGTGAAAACAGCCAAAGCATCCAAGGTAGCCAAATTAATCGTGGAAATCATTGTATTAAAACACGGTGCTCCAAAGTCGTTACTTACGGATCGAGAGAAAGTTTTTCAATCTAATCTTTTGACAGAGACAAACCGTCGGTGCAATATTACTCATAAAATGACGACCGCCTATCATCCGCAAACTAACGGGCTTACTGGACGCCTTAATAAGAGCTTGGCCGACATACTATCAATGTTCGTCAATGTTGAGCAGAGCAACTGAGATGAGGTGCAACCTTTCGTGACAGTTGCCTACGACACCACCAAACACGTCACCACAGGATATACACCATTTTTCCTGGTGCATGGGCGTGATGCGACTACGACGATGGACACTGTGTTTTCGTTACATCCTGATGACGTGGACGACGACTACATCGGCCAGGTGCTAACCAGAGCTGAGGAAGCTCGGCAGTTTGCTCGACTCCGCACGCTGCAGGCTCAAGAAAACGATCGCCGAAGGTATGACGCGAGCCACCGCCCTGTTGTCTACCAGCCTGGTGCTGTTCAGAAGGTTGGTCTCTCTGAGAAACTCCTCGATCACTACTTTGGACCTTATAAGGTTGTAAAACAGTTGTCTGATGTTACTTATGAAGTTGAAGGTTTCGACCCCAACACAGGACGTTGAAAGATCGGAGATACAGTCCACGTCCTTCGAATGGAGCCCTCTAAGGATCCTGCAACCCAGGGTAAATTCGAAGCTCCAGCGACAGGCAACAAGCGGAAAGATGACGAAGAGTGTAGCGGCAAGGAAGTTCTAAGAATATCACCGCCAGGGCGAGAACCAGTGATCGAGAGTCGGAGTATGCAGGACCGAATTCTCGTTCCCGGACTAGGAGGGCGCATCACTGAGACTCTGTTCTCTTAAGGAAGGAGCGATATCGTAAAATAAGCTGAGTAGCGCAGGTGTGGTGGTTATGATACTAGACTCTTGCACTGAGGGTCGTGAGTTCAAAATTCACTTGAACTGTAAAATTTTAATTTCTGTATTCGGTTCGAGCACATTCTAGAAGTATCCACAAATGTCAAGAATCATTGTACTGGACTATTCTGTAAATGTATATATAGCGTATGTGTTCTGGCTGGAGGCATTTCTCTCTGCGCTCTTGTATGTGCAAGTGCTGAACAAACCTTCGTCAACTGAAGTTAGTGCTCGTCATTTATCTAATTATACTTTGTTCTATGTGACATTATTATATTTTTTCATAACTTCTTGAAAATATTTGATGTAAAATTCCTTTAATTTTCTGTTTGGAGTTTTCTCATATCTCTTACAACTAAACTTTTTTGAAGTGTTTCTGTAACTTTTTTGCCTGTTTTAGCTCTAAGTGGAATACCCCAGGCAAACTTGAAAAAACACCAATTACAGTTAGTAAATATTTATAACCTTCATAATTTTTTGCAGTTACTCTGTTTTTCCAAAAACGTGGCTGCTAATCTCCTGCCATAAATTATCTACATAAAAAATAATGTTTCTCTGTTTTGCATTGTTTTCTGAAATTCATTATGAAACTTCTTCATGAATGTTCATAGTTATCAGATTATCGCCCTGATCAACAAATATTTTGTAACAAATTTACTCGTAAAAATTGTGCAAAGTATATTATCCTCTTTCTTCTGTTTTTCTTTATTACCCCATGAGGAATGTGGGTTTCAGTAAATTCTTTACATTTGAACTGTTTCAGTGAATTTTTTACATATCCACCACCACATATGTTTCTCCATTTATAGACATTAAATTTCACGAAGTCAAATTATTTTATATCTAAAGTAACGGTTTCTATTGAACCTTTTAATCTAATAGAAAATTAATTTCTGCACTATTTTTATTGATAGGATGGCAATTTCATAAAGATTATCAAAGACACTTATTGAGATAGCAAAACCATTGAATGATTGGTCTTTATTCACATTTTAGCTAGTAACAACGAGATTTTTAAGAATAAAAGTATACTCAGAATTATGTAGTTTTTGTTCATTTCCTGTTGTGAATATAAATTCAATCACTTGTTTATTCTAAACCTTTCCATCTGATGTGAGTGTTTGAAGTTGAGCTAAATCTGCCTTTCTGTGATAGTCTGAGAAACTATCTCTGTTTCCTTTTTTTGTGTGATTCTTTTTTGGTAGCAGAATTACTGAATTGTGTTTGAATGCTTGCATATTCATTCTTTGTGGTAAGAGTTTCTAATTCTTTTTCTAGATATTTTTGTGACAGCATCATAAACACTAATAGAGTCTCTTATATCAGCCAAGCTATGAAAACCAACATAACTCCTACCAACTCTAAAAAGCTTACACAATTCCTTAACCAATCCTGTATTAAATTGCATAAAAATCTCTTGGTGTACATGCCGCATCAATTCAGGATAAAACTCCAAGCTTTTGACCACTACCTCCTGACGACGACCATGGAGGTAGTGGTCGAAAGCTTGGAGTTTTATCCTGAATTGACGCGGCATGTACACCAAGAGATTTTTATTCAAGAAATACATCCCGAAAGACTTTGTAGCTGTATTAAATTGTTTGATCATCCCTTCTATTTTTGGACCTAGTAAGGACTGCAGATCTTCAGTTTTTGATCGAAACACCTCGATTTTTATCTTTAAGAACGGTATACAGTCTTAGGGCTTTGCCTTATTTCTTCCAATTAATTACAATTTGCTTTAATACTTGTCAATAATGATTTTGTTGTTGGTAAATTGTTTCCAGTACCAAGGGCAACTCTTCCTTAGTTTTTGGTTCTAATAATAGAAGATCATTGATAAGCAAAGTCAGCCTTATTGCTATTAATTCCCTTGATGTTTTTGCAGTGCTTTGTCCATTTATTTTATTTCCAAACATGCTCATTTATTAGATTCGAAATATTATTAAACTTATTTGTCTGACACTAGTTTTAACAGAATTAAACATAAATGACCACATATCTGCATTGTAATATTCTAATATAGCTAATTTTGTACAGATACTTAACTAATTTTTTGGTAAACATAAGTAAATATTTCTTTTATTTCTTAATTCTTTTATGTTTTTATATTGGTTAACATTTTATTCTCACTGATTCTATATTATAAATTTTCCTGTATAATTACAAATGTTTTAAATCTAGATTGTATGCTTGAAATTTTACGATTTTTCCTGTATATCTTGGTATCTCTTTTATATTATAAATTTATCCATACAATTAAAAACAATTTAAATCTAAATTTTTGCCTGAAATTTTACGATTTTTCCTGGAATTATTATGTGCATATTTTGACACTTTTGTCACCACTTAAAAATATTATAAATTTCAAAATTATAGAAAAGGTGGAAAAATTAAAATAATGATTAAAAAATGATAAAAATAGTCGAAAGTGCAGAGAACACTTTCGAAAAATATGATGAAAAACGTCGATTTTATTCATGTGCATTTTTTTTAGTTTATTTGCTTATAAAATCTAACTGTTAGTTTGCTGTCTTTTGTCGATTACCAGAGTAGTGATCTAGAAACCCCAAATACATTATACTCCCGTTTGGTGCAGCACACACAAAATGTTTATGTTTGTGTGTATTACCACTGCTGATGTCTCCTGAAACAGGCCACTGAACTTGCCATCCAGTGCAGGACAGCACATGTGTAGACATCTGTCAGCACTTGGCCAGTGGACAGGTATAGGGTGAGGCATTATTTTTTAGAACAAATAAAACCTACACAGTGGTAATGGCTCAAATATTAAAAGTTTCGTATTTATGATAATCTCCATGTGTTTTTGGGTAATGATCTTGAAAGTGTGTAGTTTGATGAGCTTGGAAAATAGTTGAAATCCTTATTGCTTACCTACATGAGATGAGTTTGGGTGACATAGTGTGGCATGGGACATTACTGATGGTGAACATTGCGATGCTTGCTGAAGAGACCATCCTGCAATTTTCTCTAAATAAAGATGCAATTATTCCTGTCATGGCCCAGCAGTTTAAGCATGAAATATGAGAATAGCACTAGTACACTTAAGCTTAGAGCAAATCAGTTCTTTGAGTTTTAGACAGTAGGTAAGTGGGGTGTAGGAAAACGTATAAACTGTGACATCAGAGGGGTGAGGGAATGTTTTTAACAAGTGACATCAAGGGAAAATTCAGTGACCATACTGTAACACCATTTTTGGTTTGTGAACTTAATTCAATGTGAACATAATTCAATATATAAAGGGAGATGAAAGTTTTATTGTCATGGGGGATTGGAATGCAGTTTTAGTGCAAGGAATAGAAACAAGATTACAGGAGAATATGGGCTTGACAGTAGGAATGAGAGAGGTGAAAGACTAATAGAGTTCGGCAATAAATTTCAGAATGTAACAGAGAGTACTCTGTTCAAGAGCCACAAGAGTGGTGGATATACTTGGAAAAGACCCAGAGACATGAGAAGGCTTCATCTAGATTTCATCATGGTCAGAGATTCCAAAATCAGCTGTTGGATTGTAGGGCTTATTCAGGAGCATATATAAATTTTTTAAATCATGAAATTTTCGTTTTGAAATTTCTCCTAAGTTTTCTGAGTGTTGCAGATTCTATGGTTGTGTTGTTTTTGTCTCATAATGTTTTCATGTTGATTGTTGTATTATGGGTTTCTTTTTTTACTCGTTCTCTAGTTAACCCAATGTTGACACTGGGTTTTCTCTCCTTTTTTCCCTTGTCAATACACTTTCTGCTTCTATAATTAGATTCTATGTAATCCTAATCTGTTTCTGAATTTATGTTGTATTTTAACCCCTTTCCCAATAGCTGTCTTCCATTACTGTTTATTTGTGCATCTGTAAGGTTAACTAATGTTGGTTAGAATTTGTCTGTGTGTTTTTGTTGGTTGAGTTTAATGTGTTGTAACTGGAGTTTTTTGAGATTACTAACCTTTCTTCTGTGGGCCTAGAGTGTATAAGACACAAAAGTAATGAGAATAGAAGACTTAAAACTAATTAGAATAAACAATAAAGAACACTTTCTATCCATGCAAGACTATTACCACATACAAAAAACCAAAGCATAAAGGAAAACTGTTGAATGATCAAGTATACATAAGAAACACCTTACTGTTTATGTGAATAGATAAAAATTCAGTGAAATATCTACAGCTAGTGACAGAAGAATAATAGTGCTCCACAGCAACTAACGCAAAGAACTTGAAAATTGGGAAGAAATAAGTTCATAGCTTGAAAATTAGCTTATGTTTCGTAAACAACCTCTATCATGTGACCAAGATACCAACTAAAAACTCAAATAGGTGAAAGTAATCACTTACGTATGTAAAAAATATGACATGAACTGCTTTAAAATCTATAAATTTCGCATATCAATAAAAAAAGATACCATTCTAGGTTCCACTGAAGATGCCTTAAAGTAAAAGGCGAAACGCGTCTGGAACAAAGGACATACAGTGTAGCAAGAAAAAGTAATGTTTTTATGTACAAAGTGAATATTTATGTGATTGCTGCTGATGATGGCCATGCAAACAAACTTGTTTAAGAGAATCATCTGAAAGAATCAGTGTGGGAGGAATGATGATATGCATTTGAAGTTCTCTGAGGATGTGAATACTGCGACAAGGAATACTAGAGTAGGTAGTTCAGTTGATGAGGAATGGACATTTTTAAAAAGGACAATCACAGATGTTGGACAGACAAAAAAAGGCACAAGGAAGGTGACTCTGAAGAAACCAAGGGTAACAGATGGTACACTTCAACTGATCGACAAAAATGTTCAGGGAATACTGGAATATAGCACTATAAATCTATTAGAAATGGCTGCTGGGAAAACGAGACCCTATCGAAAATGGAATGATTGTCGGGAGGATGGACTCAGCATGTAGAAAAGTCAAAACAGCCTTCAGTGAAATTAAAAGCAAGGGTAGTAATAATAAGAGTGCAATCGGAATTCCACTGGTAAGCATAGGAGAGAGAGTGGATAGCTGTAATGAGTGTGTTGAAGGCTTATGTGAGGGGGAGGACTTGTCTGATAACATTGTAGTCGATACGGATGGCATAGGGGGTCCAAATTAGAGGCAGAATTTAAAAGAGTTCTGGAAGAGTTGAGATTCAGTAAGTCAGAAGGGGTAGATAACATTCTATCGGAATTTCTAAAATCATTGGAGAAGTGGCAACCAAGCGACGACTCAAGTTGGTGTGTAAAATCTATGAGACTGGCGTTGTACCATCATACTTTTGCAAAATATCATCCACACAATGCCGAAAATAGCGAGGGTACATAAGTACGAAAACTATAGCATTATCTGTTTAACAGTTCATGAATCCGAGCTACTGGGAAAAATAACATACAGGAGACTGGAAAAGAAAATTGAGGATCCGCTAAATGACTATCATTATGGCTTTAGGAAAGTTAAGGCAGCAGAGAGGCAATTCTCGGGTTGCACTTGATAATGGAAGCAAGACTGAAGAAAATCAAGACATGCTCATAGCATTCTTCGATCTAAAAATTCTTTCGAGAATTTAAAATTGTGCAATATGTCCGAAATTCTGAGAAAAATAGGAGTAAGCTATAAAGAAAGAAGGGTAATACGCAATTTGTACAAGAACCAAGAGGGATGGGATAGCAATACGCACATACATTGATGACGGTAATATCCCGTACACTGTGTTTAAAAGGGGAGTGCATTGGTGGAGCTGTCAGTTGTACTCAGGTGATTCATGTGAAAAGGTTTCCGATGTGGTTATGGCCGCACGACGGGAATTAACAGACTTTGAACGTGGAGTAGTAGTTGGGGCTAGATGCATGGGTCATTCCAGTTCTGAAGCCGTTAGGGAATACAGTACTCTGAGCTCCAAAGTCTCAAGAGCGTGCTGAGAATACCAAATTTCAACTCGGGCAACACAATGGCCAACGGCCTTCACTTAGTGACCGAGAGAAGTGAGGTTTGGGTAGAGTTGTCAGTACAAACACGCAGAAATCAATGTGAAATTTACGACGAATGTATCCGTTAGGAGAGTGCTGCGAAATTTGGTGTTAAAGGACTACGTTAACAGACGATCGACATCAGTGCTTTTGCTAAAAGCACGACATCGCGTCCAGCGCCTCTGATGGGCTCGTGAACATATGAGTTGGACCTTAGATGGCTGGAAAACAGTGACCTGGTCTGATGAGTCCCGATTTCAGTTGCTAAGAGCGCGTGGCAGTGTTAGAGTGTGGTGGAGACCTAACGAAGCCATGGACCGAAAATGTGAATGAGCCACTGTGAAAGCTGGTGATGACTCCAGAGTGGTATGGGCTATGTTTACATGGAATGGACTGGGTCCCCTGGTCCAACTGAACCGATCGATGACTGGAAGTGATTACGTTTGGCTACTTGAAAAACATTTGAAGCCATTCATGGGATTCACGTTCCCGAACAATGGTGGAATTTTTGTAGATGGCAATGCACCATGTCACTAGGCCATAACTGTTCCTGATTAGGTTGAAAACACTCTGGACAGTTCGAAATTGGAAATTTGTGTTAAGGTCTTATGGGACAAAACTGCTGAGGTCCCTAAGCCTACATACTACTCAATCTAACTTAAACTAACTTACACTATGGACAACACACACACCCATGCCCAAGGGAGGGCTTGAACCTCCGATGGGTGGAGCCGCACAGACCATGACAAGGCGCCCTAGAACAAGTGGCTACCCTGCGTGGCTGGATATTTCGAGTGAATTATTTGGTCACCCAGATCTCCTGACATGAACTCCATCGAACATTTATTAGACATAATCAAGAGGTAATTTTGTGCACAAAATCCTGCACCGGCACCACTTTTGCAATTATGGACGCTATAGAGGCAGTATGGTCGATATTTCTGCAGAAGGCTTTCAAATACTTATTGATTACATGCCACAACGAATGCTGCACTACACTAGGCAAAAGGAGGTCCGACACAATATTAGGACTTATTCCATGACTTTTGTCATCTCGGTATGAATAATGGCACATTGGGTAGGATCTTAACTTAAAATACACGAAATCAGACTGCCTTATTGGGATTGTGATGTCATATCTCTATATCTACCATAATGGATTGCTATCTTGGATTCTGATGTCATAGGCCTGGTGAACTCTGTTAAACATGCAGGCTTGCACTATATTCCCAGTTCAGCCATCTTGTATCCTACATAGAACAGGTAACCTGCCAACCATCCATACTGGTCTTTTATGCAGAAGTCCACCAATAGGACTCCTGTCCAGCTTTCTTTTTTTTTTAATTTTCCGCCATTCCACACTAGATTCTGACTGTGACATCAGAGGAGTGGGGAAAACGCTATATATCTTTTTCAAAAGTAGCTCCAAATTTAGATTCTCTTTCATTTTATATGTCTATTTTGAATTTCCTAACAAATTTTGAATTTCCTTTCATTTAATGCATAAAGCAGTAAGCCTGTGTCAGAGTGGCTGTATGGGGAAATCTGGCGATGTAGCATGACGTCTTAGGGAAAAGTGGGGAAGGGAAGAGAGAAATCTGGTGACAGTGTAGCCTAGTCTCACACTGGTGCAGCCCCACTAAGTAACATAATGTGATAGGCTATTTATTTTTAAATAATGCAGTACCAAAATGTCACAAATTGCAAAATCCGTTCATACACTTTGCCGTATCAGCTCAGAGTAATTGTTATTTTCTGTGTCTGTTCACAAACATATACTTCACAATGAAGCAGGTCGGATAACGATACTTTGTAAAGGTGTAGTGGGCAGTAAATATTGATGTAATAAATGTCATATGTGTATTGCATTATCTCTTCTAGGCAGTCAGAAGTAGCTGAGGAGAGACAAGGTAATTATGGTAATGCCAACAGCCTGAGGAGTATGAAGCTATCTCAGACATGTTACACAGCTTTTCCACTGGTTCTTTTAAATATAGGAGCCATCCCTAATTCAGTTGCCCACGAATGTTTTTTCCTTAATATAGCTGTGAACTGTGACGTATATGACTAAATTAAGGCCTTTTTTCTTTGTAACAATTAAATATCTTTCTCGAATTCTTGGGCTCTCTGTGTTGGAAGTACAGGATTCAGAATTCTATGTTGGTATTCTGGTTAAAATTTATATGCTGTACATAACCACACTCAATGAGTGTTAGGAAGGTTGCTTCGATATTCCTCAGCAATCTCATTTCCAGTGCTTTCAAATGTAATGACTTGTGTGTCTCTAAAACTCTCACTATCGACTCGATGACTTCCATTTCTAACCTCTCTTCATCACTGAGAAGTTTATTGCTAACTATTTCCTATGCTTTTTATTAACATTGTAAGTTGCTTCTAATACAGCAATTTATTCATTTTCTTGCAGGTATTAGACCGATATGTGATGTCAGAGGTCTTGCTTGTCTTGCGCCATATGCTAAGAACCTGGAACATCTGACTCACAAAAATGGTAAACCAGTCAGCTGCAAATGTGTTAATCCTTGTGAGACAGTTCATTACACAGTGTCAAAAATAAGCGAATTAGCAATGTAAGTAATCAATTTCTTAGGAATTCGTTCCTATTTTTGTTGTACCATTTTAATAACATTATTTGTAACTTACAGTCAATTTGTATTGGAATCAGGTGGGACATAAACTTGTATTTCAATATCACAGAATATCTGAGGAATGATGAAAAAATACATTCAGGTTTGTAGATTTGTTTGTCTTTCAGCAAGTAACACTTTCAAATAGATTCTACTGGGAAATGATTTAGGATATTTGCGAACGTTTGTGCAAGTTTTGGAACAATAATCCAATTTCAAGTTAAGAGTAATTATGTGACATAAAAATTGCCAGGTAGAATAATTTTCAATGTTAAAATCGATTGTCATTGTCTTGAGTGTGTAAAATTTACAGTTCTTGCAAACTTTATTTCAAAATGACAGAGAATATTTGAAACTAAAACACATGTCTAAGTGCATTCCTGTATGAGTATATGAACAGTTCAAGGTAGATTAAGGTATCTATCTTTTTGTTACTGCTGGTAATAATGTGTTCTCAGATTCCTCAGCACACACGAATTTTCGATGTGATGTTAGTAACATAGCTGTACCACACCAAGCACAATGCAAAGTATCATATAGGTACACCAGTCAAAGATGGCGGAACTAGCTTAACAGTCTTACGTAAAAGATCGCAAGGTATTCGGAAATTGGAGGGAAATACAAAAATTGGTGTGAAATTAAAAACTGCCCAGTTGGGCTAGAGCGTTTTCTCCCCAGTCCGATGACACTGTAGAGCAATTGCATTAAGTATAAAATGGTGGAAAATTAAAAAATCCAAGATTGTGGACCTAGCCCAATTGTCCTAAGTATAAAATCTAAGATGGCGGACCTGGAGATATGAGCACAGCCCTATGGCACCACAACCCAAAATGTAGATCCAAGATGGCGAATCTGAAGATATCAGTGAAGTTTTGAGACCACCTACGTCAATGTCATGAGCGTGGTTGCCACATCATTTAAGTCAGAGATGGTAGACCAAGAGATATTAACACTTGCTGCACAGTTGCCAGATTTCTTGCAGTCTAAGTTTAAAATTAATGATGGGCACTCGGTTTTCCCTGGCATCATAGTGGATTTATGGCACTTGTGTTAAGTTTGAAATGGTTGAAAACCAAATAGCCTAGTTTAAAATGACGTCGAAACAATTTAACCCACCCCTCTGATGTCGCAGTTGACTGACATAGCTTACATGAATAAACAGTTCCCCCACTACCACCCTATATGCCAATTGTGAGAGCTCACTTGCCCTAAGTTTATACACTTATGGTAGGATAGGCTGGGGCAACTGTGTCTCTATTTAAGTAAAATGCGGGTATTCCTTCCATGTCTAGCATATCTCGCAAAGATCACGTACAGTTTGAGTAATTTATTGGTGTAGTCAGGCTGCATACAAGAGATTGTGTTTAATGACTGCTGCCAGTAAGAAACAAAGATACCGATGTTCTATTGACTGGGATGCGGCTTTACTCCTGAATTTTTAAAGGAGAGAAAAGATTCTTCTTAGGGATTCTGCTTGGCGAGGTGCTAGATAGATGATTTGTATTGTTAACAGACGCCATTAGAGCCATTTGGTGTTGTGAACCTGTTGTCCGAATTGTGGACAAGATTTAGTATTAACATTACAACCAGTAGCAGGAAAAGTGTTTCTGAACTATGAGAATAAAACACATATATGTCAAATGGCAATTTCTATGTATTATCCTTCAAACTTCATGATTCTGTGTTGTGCTGTTAGCGGTTTGTAGATTGAAAGAATCAGTGGAAAGTGAACTTGTGGGATGAACCTTCAATTCCGAATTACCCCTGTTTCAGGATATTCTTGCATTAACTTTAACATACAATACAACAGCTAAACTCCTTTAGCCACTGATAGTACCACTCTTGCACACTGTGTGGATTTCCTTCCATTTGTAAGCTTGTAAAGAGATTCCAAGAGTAACATGTACTAAGCTAAAGAAGTGATTTGTACTATGAGCTATTGTTACAGCTTGGTAGGAATTCACCTTCCGCCGACTGCATTCAGAGAGAGTATGTAGAATAATAGTTATAATAGTTAGCATAATTGGTCACATTCAGTCTTGTTATCAAAGAGCAATAACTTCTATTAGAAATTAATCATAACTAAATCATCCTGTGCTTTCTTAGTTAATAAAATTTTAATAGTTAGTTCAACACTGCTTAGTTCTCTCTGAATTTTCTGTTCAGTGATTCTAAGAATGCTCGCTAAGTTCATGCAGGCTGCAGTGTTGTCACTGCTGTCGATGAAGCTGAGCCACCTCGCAACTTCTTCATGCGTGCAGCTGGCCACGCCAAGTCTGCCAGGTGCTGTCAGGCGATAAGTGTGGGAAGTGCATGGCCATCACACCTGAACACTGTCGAACTATACATGTTTTTCTTACACATTCATAATTTAGTGATATCTCGTTTTGTATTTTTGATTCACTTCTGTAACTGTCTACACTATATGTAGATCACATGCCAACGTTTAAAGGGAGAATTATATGGGGAATTTTCTTTTATTTTTCACTCATTTATTGATTTCAGCATCCTCATCCTTCCTGATACCCAGTCCTGATTTAATTGTTTGCATCAGATAGGAATTTGACTTTGTAGTTTCAAGTCAGAACTGCTTCCCTTCTTTCTTTCTATGTGTGAGTGCTTGGCTACGTTGGTAGTGCTTATTTCAAACCTAACTTGGAGGTCTGAGTTCACCAGTAAGGACTAGTTTCTCCTACCTTTTTAAAAAGTATACTTTGCCACTGGCTGAATCAAACACAGTGTGTAATACTGTGGAAAGTTCTATATTTAAAATTTTTATAGGATAGATCTAGTGCAATGACCTCTCACCCTTTTTTACACCTTGTTGGTAGGTATAGCGCCTGGTATAGGTATAGTGCCTGGGACTACTCCGTAGTTCTTGGTGATTGGCCATCAGCTGCCCCCACCCTGAAGAAGTCACACTAGACATTGCTTACTCTCTGGAATACACAAGCGAGTGGCTCAGGGGTGAGCTGCTTGGCGGACCAGCCTGCCTGTGTATGCATTCACAGCCCAATTGGTCAGCTGGCCTACACGCCAACAATATCTGTTACTTAACTGACTGTGTGTGGACACCATTGAGTATTGCATGCATTGAGGAAGTGTGGGCTGACAGGTAGTACTTGGGCATGCAGGTATGGCTTGTGGTTGAGCCAACACACCCAAATCCTGGAACTGATTACAAGACCATGACCCACCAATGGTCAGGTGAACGACCAACACATAGATGGTGGTAGACAGGAGAACCATACACTACACATAGCACCTCATCTCCTTTCACACCAAAGCAGCAGCACACTGGCTAACACCTTCAGCAAGACAAGCTTATGGTGTCACTAAGTCAATGGGAGTCCATGTGGGCTCACTCCCGAACCACCTTCTGATGTCAGTCAGAACAGTGAAAGCCAGAGCAGTTGTCAAGGCAGATTGTATCATGCCAGCTCCTGCACAGCTGTAGGGACCAGACATTCCAAAATGCAATTAGAATGTTGACAAATAGAGAACAGCGAGGAGCTCCCTGATAGGCAGTGACAAAGAGAAAGACTTGATGCCCAGTCTACAAGATGGACACACATCAACAAACTCAAATATGCCGTTTGTAGGTGCACCATGGACATAATTTACCTCAAGAAACTATGATGTATCATGAATAGGTACAAAAATGGCTCTGAGAACTATTATTTGTCTATTGTCATTTGTGTGTTATGAACAAGACGTATGGTTTCATGAATCCATGCACAACGAACATTGTCTACCTTCTGTCGACTGTGTACCATAAACACACTCTGTCACATCACAGAATGGTATACAATGAACGTTATTTACATGCTGTCGATTGTGTGATGTTAACTTCTTGATGAACTGTAATATGTTCTGTGGGAGGAAGAGATGATGCCGCAGACACCATATCTGATTGTGCGTCAAATGAACATGAACTGTTCCATTAACAGGAGTCTGGCTGTTGCTGTAGTGAACTTAGGTGTAAACTGCGCTGAATTTCGCGCCATATGAGAACTGACGAATAATAATTGTTAATAAGGTAGTGACATTGAGGTATCTGCTATCCATACGAAACTGTTGATTTGTCAATGTTGCCAAAGGGAACTGATTACGAGGCTGATGAACGAGAGTCTAGAGTGACTCTCCTTCAGTGTCTGGGGACTGGACGGATGATAATTTGTCTTTTGAAGAGCTCTGGCAATGAAGTTTGACCCCACGACTGCCATCCAAGTCATTATGTGGTTGGGATAGTCCAGTCATGTCAGTACAATTCTTCGTACCCCTTTCCTTTGACTAACTATAAACAGTGAAGTGCCTTGATTAGACATTCGCCTTCTGCCGCTGTAGAAAGTCGAGAAGTGTGTACTTGTTTAATAATCATCATTAATGGTCAGCATTCATTGTTCTATTTTCTGTTTTTGAAATTGTTTGTTTTTCTGTTTAATTTTTGTGTCTTTTGTTAGTAAGTTCACGATGAACTTTTAAGTCACTTAGACTTTTTGTTCCTTAGTAATTCTTAATGTGTTTGCATCAAGCTGTGACCAAAATCTAATCCTGTTTTTGGTTCATGTCCTTATTTTTGTATTCAGAGGACATATTTTCCTTCAATTGCGTTTCTTTGTTGTTTGGGTTTAGGATTTAGTGTGTGTTACTGTCTCTTCCTTCGACAACCTCTCCATATGCACTTCAGTTGAAGGCATTGATTATAGCCACCTGTATTTACCAATGAATTCCTTCAGAGAAAGTACAGTGAAATACTGTGAAAGTGTAACTGAAAATGAGGTAGTGAAAGTAAATCTTTATATGAGTAACAGGTACAAAATAACTTGTACTCTAAACAAAAAAATGAAGAGTGTTATGGACGAGCTAAAGAAAGCAGAATACCATCTAATATCAACAAATAAGAAAGTAATTTAGTTTTTAACAGAAAGGTAGAATTACAAAGTAGTTAGAAAGTACATTTTTTCATCATTCATTGTGTGATTATTATTATTATTATTATTATTATTATTCATAGTCCGCAGCTCGTGGTCGTGCGGTAGTGTTCTCGCTTCCCACGCCCGGGTTCCCGGGTTCGATTCCCGGTGGGGTCAGGGATTTTCTCTGCTTCGTGATGACTGGGTGTTGTGTGCTGTCCTTAGGTTAGTTAGGTTTAAGTAGTTCTAAGTTCTAGGGGACTGATGACCATAGATGTTAAGTCCCATAGTGCTCAGAGCCATTTGAACCATTATTATTCATATGGCTCGGATGGTCATTTTACACTCCTGGAAATGGAAAAAAGAACACATTGACACCGGTGTGTCAGACCCACCATACTTGCTCCGGACACTGCGAGAGGGCTGTACAAGCAATGATCACACGCACGGCACAGCGGACACACCAGGAACCGCGGTGTTGGCCGTCGAATGGCGCTAGCTGCGCAGCATTTGTGCACCGCCGCCGTCAGTGTCAGCCAGTTTTCCGTGGCATACGGAGCTCCATCGCAGTCTTTAACACTGGTAGCATGCCGCGACAGCGTGGACGTGAACCGTATGTGCAGTTGACGGACTTTGAGAGAGGGCGTATAGTGGCCATGCGGGAGGCCGGGTGGACGTACCGCCGAATTGCTCAACACGTGGGGTGTGAGGTCTCCACAGTACATCGATGTTGTCGCCAGTGGTCGGTGGAAGGTGCACGTGCCCGTCGACCTGGGACCGGACCGCAGCGACGCACGGATGCACGCCAAGACCGTAGGATCCTACGCAGTGCCGTAGGGGACCGCACCGCCACTTCCCAGCAAATTAGGGACACTGTTGCTCCTGGGGTATCGGCGAGGACCATTCACAACCGTCTCCATGATGCTGGGCTACGGTCCCGCACGCCGTTAGGCCGTCTTCCGCTCACGCCCCAACATCGTGCAGCCCGCCTCCAGTGGTGTCGCGACAGGCGTGAATGGAGGGACGAATGGAGACGTGTCGTCTTCAGCGATGAGAGTCGCTTCTGCCTTGGTGCCAATGATGGTCGTATGCGTGTTTGGCGCCGTGCAGGTGAGCGCCACAATCAGGACTGCATACGACCGAGGCACACAGGGCCAACACCCGGCATCATGGTGTGGGGAGCGATCTCCTACACTGGCCGTACACCACTGGTGATCGTCGAGGGGACACTGAATAGTGCACGGTACATCCAAACCGTCATCGAACCCATCGTTCTACCATTCCTAGACCGGCAAGGGAACTTGCTGTTCCAACAGGACAATGCACGTTCGCATGTATCCCGTGCCACCCAACGTGCTCTAGAAGGTGTAAGTCAACTACCCTGGCCAGCAAGATCTCCGGATGTGTCCCCCATTGAGCATGTTTGGGACTGGATGAAGCGTCGTCTCACGCGGTCTGCACGTCCAGCACGAACGCTGGTCCAACTGAGGCCCCAGGTGGCATGGCAAGCCGTTCCACAGGACTACATCCAGCATCTCTACGATCGTCTCCATGGGAGAATAGCAGCCTGCATTGCTGCGAAAGGTGGATATACACTGTACTAGTGCCGACATTGTGCATGCTCTGTTGCCTGTGTCTATGTGCCTGTGGTTCTGTCAGTGTGATCATGTGATGTATCTGACCCCAGGAATGTGTCAATAAAGTTTCCCCTTCCTGGGACAATGAATTCATGGTGTTCTTATTTCAATTTCCAGGAGTGTACATTCATATTTAAAGGCTTCATATTACGCATGGTTAAATGTCCCATAAAAAATAAACAAACAAATACACAAAAAATCATAACTATATATCTAAACAGTCCAGTCACCTAAGTGTGGCCACCATCGTTTATGTCTGACGTCAATGTGCAATAACCACTCGCAGACAGCAGATGGTAGCACTAGCAATGGAGGGTATATAAAGCATGGTCAGGAGGGGGTGGGAGGTGGGAGGAGTGGAGGGACGTGGAAGACAGTGCAGTCGTTGTAGTACTCTGGAAAAGAAGCGATTATCTCACTTCCAAATGGCCATGATTATTGGCTTTCGGGCCAAGGACGGGTGCATTTCCGAAATGGCAGTTTGTAAACTCTTTGCGGTGCCACTGTGGTTAACTCATTAATGTGCAAGGTATGTTTCATCATAAATGACTCATTTGTTTATATTTTAAACTATTACCACAAGATGGAACAATTTATATTGTTTATAGCTGTTTTTGTGTACAGTCAATGGACGCTACTTCATAACAACGATTGTTTTCAGTGATACAAAAATACCATTATAGTGCAGGAAGCCATTTTCTCTTTCCTCTAAATTGCCAAAATAATGTAAAACAGGTATGGTTTTAGTGGTTACTCAGAATAACAATTGAACACTAGGTTGCTTCTGGTTGTGAAATCCTTATCTGTGCTTATGTGAAATAATAATACATCTTTGTATGATTACAATGTGAAACTATCACTTCTTTTATACCTAATTGAATTTCATTCCTTTTTCTACTTTCAGAGTACAATAATGGATGCAATGGACTGGAGAAGTCATTTTGCTAATTCTTATATAGTGTACTTCATCGATAGGTAAGATAAAAGCTATTGTACCCAGATAATCTCTGTGATGCGGCAGAGATTCTAAATATACTTAGGATCTCAGTGCTGACCATAATACCTGCAGAGAAATAGAATGAGCAGATGAACTGGATTTAATCCTTCTGCCACCATATGACGGAAATGGTTCCGATTTTAATGGTGCTTCTAGTGATTATGAAAGACGCATTAGTTTTAGTGACATTAGTAAAGGAGTTCTTTTGCCCCACTAGAAGTACAAGCCATATCAGGAGAGAAACAGAAACGATGTAATTTTGCAGTCAGTGATAGAAAGCAACAATGTAGATAACAATACACAAGAACTACCAAAGAAATATAAAACAATACCAAGAAATTGGGTATCAAAAGAACTGAATGCTATGAGTGTTGGCAGTCAAGTACATTTCACAGATAATATATCAGAGCCTAGTCTTGTGGCTGAATTGAAGCAGTCTCATAATGTTTGTAGTTAATTATGATCCTCTGTTGAAAAAGCTCAACACCATACTTCTGCAACTTATTCGGCCACTAGGACGTTCTTTCCCTTTACATGAAGCCATGGAGCCCTGCTATAGGCCTAACAGGATCGAACAATTCATAACGGGAAAAACTGTTCGTTATGCGTACGAGTTATGGCTCCTTATGATATCTAAGGGCTATGTTGTGAAGTTCAGTCTATACACTGGTGCTGCTGATAAAGAAGAAAGTAAAACATTGGGAATTTCTGTTACAGAAAAATTCTGTTTAGGTTTTCTTCCTACTCGTTCTGTTGTCTTTGTTGACAGCTATTTCAATTCTCTGCACCTCTTGGAATCACTAACCAAGCATGAATTACACTACACTGGCAGTATTCAAGGAGATAGGGTTGAGAAAGCACCATTCAAAGACTTGAAAAAGGAAACTCGTTTTTCTTATCATGTTTTCCAATATGAGCACTATAGCCTGCTAAGGTGGCTTGGCAACAGCCAAGTGACATTAGGAACGAACCAGCAGATGGACGTTTGCCTCACCAATGGGACCTGCAAGAGATGGAGAAAGAATGAAAGCATGTTACTGTGGCTCAATAACCTTAGTACATCTCTACGGTAAGCCCGCATCTCGTGGTCGTGCGGTAGCGTTCTCGCTTCCCACGCCCGGGTTCCCAGGTTTGATTCCCGGCGGGGTCAGGGATTTTCTCTGCCTCGTGATGGCTGGGTGTTGTGTGCTGTCCTTAGGTTAGTTAGGTTTAAGTAGTTCTAAGTTCTAGGGGACTGATGACCATAGATGTTAAGTCCCATAGTGCTCAGAGCCATTTGAACCAGCCATTCTCTACGGTAAAAGGATGGGAGGAGTAAATCTATTCGACAAACTGATAAGTCTGTATAGAACCAGGGTCACTTCAAGAAAAGCTAGTGCCCTCGTGTTAAATTCTGCCTGGGCCTAATCAAAGTGTGAATGCTGTATAGAAAGGTGAAGAACAGAGGTTCACTGGAGTTCCAATGAAGTATTGTACGATCTCTGCTGAGGTCGCAGGAAATAGATAAACCTCAAGAGCCCAAGCCAAAATCCAGGAAAGGTGTACAAAATTATATCCTCAGAGATAATGTTGGAGATATGGTGGACAAACTTCTCACTCAGAGAAGATGTAAAAGTTGTGGAAACTGCGCAAAATTTCATTACATAAAGTGTAATGTTGGTCTTCACCAAAATTATTTTTTTTGGGAATATCACAGTTAAAAATTGCGCAAACTACAGAAAATATCACTAATATAATATGGTGCTGGGTTTCCTCCAGATTGTTTTTTTTTTGCTTTCAATACCCTAAGTGATTGAATTATAAATGGTGAAAAATAGTAATGTATCAATTTTTATGAATAAAATAAGATTTAAAATTTGTTGCTTGACACATGAAAAATTACGTTAGCTATTGAACTAGTACATGTTAATACCCAGCGTATGTTTTATCATATGAGAAATAAATCTGTGTAAAAATTTAAAAAATATTTTAGTCACTGATACATGCTGCCACCCTTAAAAGAACAGCTTTGACTTCATCATAATCATGAGCAAAAACTTAGTCTTCGGCATTAATGGGTTGAAATATACCATGCATGGCAAAACGGGACTATCCAAAACTGGCTCTGAGGCAGCTCTGATGCACCATGGGCCATAGATGACAGTGGTGAACGACGACTGGAGAGATGTGTATGGGTGAATAGATGAGGCAACTGTTGAGCAGATGACCACTCAGGTAGAATAAGGGGCTACCAACAACTGTTCAGTGAATATTGCTGCAGTATGTGCCTCTGCAGCAGGCATCTGTTTCACGCACCCATGCTGACTGCTGTTAGATGGTGATTAAGCCCTGAATTTGCACGCCAATACCGCAACTGGAGTCCACTGTGTGGCCACAGGTAGGCTTTTGAGATGGATCACTTTTTATGCTCCACTGGACTAAAAGCAAACACCATGAAACAATGTCAGGACGTTCCAGGCTGGAGTAGGAAGCATTTTGATCTGTGGAACGTTTAAATTGCATTCCTAAGGTGATCTCGTCATTCTGGAAGGAACAGTAGATCAAAAAAGGTATGCATCTGTCCTTGGGCGCCATGTGCACCTCTACATGCAGTCTGTTTTTCCTCGTCACAGCGGTATCTACTAGCTGGAAATGCAACATGTCACAACCTTGCAGTGTATGCATGTTGTTTGAAGAGATCTGGATGAGTTTACTGTACTCCTCTAGTACTCCTCTAGCCACCAGACTCTCCAGATATAAACCCAATATAAAATCTGTGGGACCGCCTCGATAGGGCTGTTCATGCAAAGAATCCTCAGCTGAGAAGTCCATTGCAGCTGGCCACAGCACTGGGATCAGTACAGCTCCACATCCCTGTAGGTACCCTCAAGAACATGATCGACTCTCTACCCGCACGTGTCGCAGTGGTCAGTGCTGCAAAAGGTGGTTTTTCAGGCTACTGACAGATGGTAACATTAAGCTGACTGGACAGTGTATGTCTCTTAATCAGTCCACTCATAGTTTGGACAGCAACCCCAGAGTCACACCCCGGGGCACCCTAGAACCCACATTCATAGAAACAGGTGTCACACGTTCCAAGCCCCATACAGAATCAATTCAGAACTCTCCATAGTTTGCAGGGAAGACTAAATCCAGGGTGCTTTACTGGATTTACGTCTGATGGCAGGTATATTCTGTAGCTGGTTGCACAGAAGTGAGTTCCAATGAGTAGTACACTTTTGGAACACTGCTGCTTTTCGTCTAGTTGAGGATGGTACAATATTATATAGTGCAGGTATCCCTGCAAGCGGTGTTGATTCAGTAGTGGCACTAATTTTTCCCATTGTTTGATTTAGTTTAACATCAACTTTACATATCTACCCATTGGTTTTCATGCTGAAGCACGGTACTCTGTCGTAGATTAACATACTGACTACGTGGCTGTCTGAAGAGTACCTGCATTCGGTCTGCATCCTGACCCAGCTAGTTTTATAATAATATCAATCCTAGTGTTCACTTTTTTGCTGTATTTTCTATATGTACTTAAAAGTAAGGTCCCAGTCCAGAATGACTCCCAAGTCTGGTTTACATTACACGGGAACATCTCAAAGACGACATTTAATTTGTGATTCGCCTACAGGTATAAAAATGGTAAGCATTTACCTTTGTTTAAAGTAACAATAATAATAATAATAATAATAATATTAATAATGATAGACAAAAATCCGGAAAAAATTTAAAAAATAAAGTAAACAAAATTAAATAAGATAAGAATCTACAGTCATGCCTAAGAGTAATGCTTATACAGTCCTTCACAATTTCTCAAGTTAATTCTAAGCATAAACTCTATTGTCCTACAGTTCTATACTGGCCTTGCAACTCAAATCACAGCACCCTCGGTACTTCTCTTTTGCGATTTATATTTCTTTATAAATGAAGCCCAATCAATTTATGTTTCTTGGTTGAACTCGAACCGCCATGTGCCATGTGAGTTGACATTTGTTTAATTTTACAATAGGCAGTGTGAAAAAATAATGAAATGTGCATAACTTATTTTACGCCGACTGAGTCTGTCTGTGGTAACAATAAATGAAATAACAAGCCTAATTATAAAAAGATTGCGAGAAATTAAAGGAAAATCGAAACTTACGAAAATGTAACTAAGACAACTTGAGAAATACTTGGTGCTTAACCTGTTTACCTTCTTTTGTGCTCTGAGCCATTGTAATTCTTTGTCGGATACATGTGAAGCCCTGCTCTATGGCAGAACACTAATAATGGTGGTGACTGCTTCCAGATCGAAACAGCATAGCTACATCTCCTGCTGCAGCAAGTGATACTAACGGGTCTGCTACATCAGTCTCAATAGAATTTTTTTAAGAAATAAGATATGTAAACAAATGAGAAAATGTTCCTACTTTTTGCTGAAAATATTTCTGAACTGATTTTGAGTTTATTATGAAATGCTACTCAAAAAAATAACTGAAAAATCACCTAACAGTTACAACTAAAACAATACATACCGTTGCAAACACCAAATAATTAGGCACTGATTAGACATATTTCTTCTGGCGAGATGAGTTTCCTCAAAACGTTGTCTTTCTTCTTAAGGTCATTTAAGGAGATCTCCTCTAACTGACATTCTCACGAAACTAAACGTTTAATACCGTAATTTCTTAATTTACTGTACAGTGTGTGATAATTCGTTTATGATAAAATGAGCAAAGAAGGGATGTAACCAGAATTTCTCTTCTTCTTCTGCAATCTCTTTTTATATCGGTGTCGCACCAAGAGCTTCTTGCTATTCCATATCCACTTCGAAACTGAATGCAGACTTAAGAAATTCCTCTGGTGTCTCTGCTGGCAGGCGCACTGGCAGACCAGGGAGCTGCGAGAAGAGCTACCAGCAGAGGTACTGTGGCGTCATGTGGTGGCAGGGCCCTTAATATGTTACAAGACTGAGACCGTGTCCCTTCCCGACCATTCAGAAAGCTGCATTCTTAGAATGGCCGTCGATAACACGAAACTGAGTTCTTTCACATATCTGATCTCATTAAAAGTCACAAAATTTAGAAAAGGCCGAAGGAATCGGCGTAGGCTGAATTCACAGTGTCACGAGGCTCGGTCGCCAGACTTTGCTGGGTTGCATAGCCCGACAGCTTGGTCACAGTGCGTCCTACTTGCTTCGTCAGTTGTTGGCAGGATCATGGAGATTCCATTGTACATAGGAATCTGTTCTGTCAAGGACGTTAGAATCCCTTTTCTCAGTTATTGGAATAACCATACAAGTCATATAAATGCAGGGTTATTCTAAATGATGGACCCATTTTCTAAACTTCGCATTTAATAAAGTCAAAATACAAAATGAACAAGCTTTAAACCAATGAAAAAAGGAAATTTCAAAGTTTCTTTTCATAATGTCCGATATCAATTGAATAATTTATAATTAATAAGTTTTTAATAAGTATTTAATTGTAATAACCATACAAGTCATATTCTAAATGATGGACCCATTTTCTAAACTTCGTATTTATTAAAGTAAAAATACAAAATGAACAAGCTTTAAACCAATGAAAAAAGGAAATTTCAAAGTCTCTTTTCATAATGTTCGATATCAATTAAATAATTTGTAATTAATTAGTTTTTAATAAATATTTAATAATTAGAAATGTGATAAATGTTATAAATGTTCAATGTGGCCACCATTGGCTGCATGACAAACATCGACGCATTAGCCAACTCGTCGCACACACGCGAAAGCGTGTTTGGGGGGGGGGGGGGGGGGTTGTTGGGGCTTATGGGCGCTCAACATCGAGGTCATCAGCGCCGCGAAAGCGTAGCTGCTGTTACTGGGTACACGGCAGCAATGATCCGGTTCTGCAGATCGTTCAGAGTGGTTGGTAGAGGCGGAACGTAAACAACTTGCTTCACAGAACCCCATAATAAATAGTTGCAGGGTGTGAGATCAGGAGATCTCGGTGACCAGAAGTGCAGAGCCAGGGCCTCGAGTCCCATGTGACTGATCCAGCGCTGAGGAGGATAGTCATTCGAAAAGCCTCGTACATCACGGATTCAATGGGGCGGAGCTCCATCCTGTTGCAAAATGAAGTCCTGGGTATCCTCCATAGCTTGAGGGAACAGCCACTGTTCCAACATGTCCAGGTACGTGATTCCCGTTACAGTTCTTTCCGCAAAGAAAAATGGTCTATAAACCTTTGTACGGGATACGGCACAGAACACGTTAATATTCAGTGAGTCTCTTTATTGTTGCAATGGTGAATGTGGATTTTCCAAACCCCATTTGCGAACATTGCGTCTGTTGACTTTTCCATTAAGGTGGGACGTCACTTCATCGCTAAAAATGCTTCATTCTCCATCTTTGCTAGCAAATAACCACAAAATGCGAGACGCTTCTCTTTGTCATTGGGGTTGAGAGCCTTCACAATTTGTAATCGGTAGTGCTTGTACAGCAAACGCCATCTCATAACTTTCCATACAGTTAGTTGGGGTATTCCAAGTTATCAACTGGATTTGTTGGTAGACTTGCTGGGACTGCACATAAAGTTTTCTTGAATCCGTTTGACAACATATTCTGACAACATACAATCGGCCTGTGCTTTTTTCTTTGCACACACTCCCAGTCTGTTTAAATTGCTTGAATCAACGGCTAATGCTTTTGCGAGTTGGTGGCTGAATACCGAATTTGGCACGAAATGCCCGCTGCACTGCAATTTGCGACTCACTTTCCGCGAACTCAAAAACACAGAAACCTTGTGCTCCACAGTCGCTGCCTCACTCACAACTGACAGTGAAACGGAATGACGGCCGAATTGCCACGTGAACTCTACGGGCCGCTTCCGAAATCATCACCGTCCGCCCGCCACCGGCCGCCAAAAACTTTAAAACGTCCCTTTTCATTGGTATAAATCTTGTTCGTTTTGGATTTGTACTTGAATACAAACGAATTTTTGAAAATGGATCCATCATTTAAAATAACCCTGTATATTAGACGAAGAGAGAAACGTTCTACGAGGGGCATTCTATAAGTAATGCAACATATTTTTTTCTCGGCCAATTGCGATTGAAAAAATGCGGTTTTTGTGTGATATCGCGGAATATTCCCGACCCGACAGTGCAGCCTGCTTCCTGGGCTCGGGTAGGCGCGCCGGCCCCAGATCGAATCCGCCCAGCGGATTAACGACGAGGGCCAATGTGCCGGCCAGCCTGGATGTAGTTTTTAGGCGGTTTTCCACATCCCGCTAGGTGAATACCGGGCTGATCCCCATGTTCCGCCTAAGTTACACGGCTCGCAGACATCTGAACACTTTCGCACTATTCCATGGATTAAACTCGACGTAGACAGTTGGGGTACACTACTTCCGTCCCAGGGGGTTCGGGGTGGCGGCAGGGAGGGCATCGAGCCACCCCTTAAACATTAACATGCCAAATCCTATTAACGATAGCTGACCCTGCGCAACTGCGGGACAAGGCTCAAGCGATAGAAATAGAATCGCGGGATATTCCCGCTTACGCCTCTGTAATTTCATGAAGCTCTGACAGGTGGCGGCGCTGTATCTAGCCTTCAAAGTGGCGTCTGTAATGGAGGTGCGTTCCAAGCAGAGAGCTGTCGCTGAGGCTATTTTGGTGAAAAACCAGAGCATCGCAGGTATGCATAGGCGTTTGCAGAATGTCTACAGAGACCTGACAATGAACAAAACACTGAGTCGTTGAGCGAGGCGTCTGTCACCATCGCAACAATGTCGGCGCAATCTATCTGATCTCCCGTGTGCCGACCGGCCGTACACAGCTGTGCCTCCTGCAATGTTGGAAAATGCGGAGACTCACATTCGAGGTGGTCGTCGGATCTGGACGTCTCTGTTGGTAGAGCTGACACGCTCGTCCACCAATTGGGGTACTCAAAGGTGTGTAACCGCTGGGTTCCTCGCTGCCTAACACAAAAAAACCAACAAAGAACAGTCTGTGCGGATTTGATTGTGCGTTACGAGGATGATCGTGCCAATTTTTTTCGGAACAGCGTCACAGCCGATGAAACGTAGGTTAATGACTTCGAACCGGAACCAAAAAGGCTTTCCACGAAGTGACGTCACACCAAATGTACTTTGACAAAAAATTTCAAAGCCGCACCCTCAGCCAGTAATGTCATGGCGACCGTCTTCTGGTACTCTGAAGGGGTTATTTGTTCGATATCCTCCCTCACGATGCAACAGTCAACTTCAGGAAACTGAAGAAACGACTTCAGCGCGACTGTCACCACAAAAATGCTATTGAACTTCTCCTTCTCCATGACAATGAAAGGTAGCACACAAGTCTGCGCATCCGAGAGGAGCTTACAAAACTTCACTGGCCTGTTCTCCCTCATGCACCCTACAGCCCAGATATGTCATTTTCCACCTATCTGCTTGACCTTACGAAGGATACAGCTCGCAGGAAGCAGTACGTGGATGACGGTGAGTTGTTGATGCAGCAAGACGTCGATCTGTAGACTGGTACCAAGCAGACATGAGGCCCTCACAGTAAGGTGACGTAAGATGGTCTCGTTGAACGGATATTATGTAGAAAAATAAGATTTTCTCACAAAAAGAGTAGGGATTAACTTGGTGTATTGGACGCCTGAATAAAACCAATCTGCTTTCAGAAAAAAAAAGGTGTTACATTATACACTGTACGCCCCCCGTACTGCATACACGAGATGACTCGTGGTGGTATTGAGAAGCAAGATTACAAACACTCCGTTCAGCTTCAAATAAATTCGGCAAAACAGATATACGTCAACCAATCTTCAACGACTGTTATTCACAGGTACATGTGAAAGAAAAACATAAATTTTAGAGTAAGATTCTCAGAATACCTAAACCCTTGAAAAGTGGGAACTCATACACGACATTTGCAAACCACTCATTTCACAGACTCACCAAACTACTGTCATGAACAGTAATAATAATTATAGGGCAGTTAATGCCCAACTACCACAACCCAAAAACAGATCGATTACGGAAACTATCAGAATCAAAATAGATATCTCAAAATCCACGTTATGTTTGTTCGAGCTTGAGCTGGTGGAATGTCCCGATGTCGATACCACTGTGACCATAGCCTTAGTTGTTGACGTCCCACCATCAGATAAATAAGCTCTATCCCCCTTTACATCTACGTCCTATGAAAATTGAATGCTGAAGAGCAACTATTCTTCAGAGGAAGTGGATCCGTACATCCACATATTGAACCGGGAAACTTAGATAATGGCCACTGTATCTTCAAAACTCCACCTTTCTCAACCATTTCCCACATTTCTAGAAGCTTTGGGCATTTTTTTACTGATTTACGACTACATGCCCAAATGGTAGACAATATAAACTTCAGTTGTTAACTTCTAGTATTCACAATTGGAGGTTACATAGGATTTTATAACAACTATGCGCACTGTAAAGAGAATTTACGTATACTTTTGTCTTTTGCAGGAAATCCATTGCTGGAGGTTTCAGTCTGGACGGACTCGTTTTTAAATGGAGCATAGCGCCGTACAACAAATCTAGATACAAAAGAGAAACATTGTACACTTTTGAAGACTTATTGGGTAAGCACAACAGAACAAATATACCATATTAGTAACCTCCTGTGCAGGATAGCGGGATGGATGAGCGTCGGAAGAGTGAAATATGGGAGGATTGGTTTATATTTTCGGTATTTGAGATACAAAAAGGTTCGCACTGACAGTCTAGGAGATTTGGACTAAACTAAACCGAACAGGAAGTGGTTCCCGTTCGTGCGGCTGGTGACCTGTGTTGGTGAAAAGGGCCAGAGGCAGATGGCGGAAGCCATCCGCCCTGGTTCAAGGGTGGCGTACACGAGAGCGTCTATGCTGTGACTCGTTTCTCACGTTCCTTACAGCCTAAACGCAGTGGTTTGGGTTGTCAGCAAACAACAATAGAAAGATGGCGTGATGCTGATATCGCAATTCCCAAGCGCATTGGCCTTGTGAGAACTGGCCTCACTGAGACAGTGTTTGAAAGATGCTATTCTTACATGCAAATAAATTTTTTTAAAGAATCTCTAGAATATCCCGCCCTCCCCCTCCCCATCCCAAACTGGTGGGTGGTCGCCCTTTACATCCTCTCTTACTTCCATGGAAGGGTGGCCACAGGGATTTGTGGTTCTACAAAGCTCTGTGGATAGATAGGTGGCCCAGAGGGGTGTTAAAAGCTATGTGAGGAATCTGCGAACAGTGAATTTCCCTTAGTAAACTAGCCTTTTCTGCGCGACTTCACTCACATACTAGTTTGACATATATATTTTGAACATCTTCTGCTCCCCCTGTCTGTGTCCACTCCTTCCTCCGTCCACTTCTCTATCTCATTCTCCCATCTCTACCTGTACATCTCCTCCTCCCTACACTCTTCTGTCTCTCTAGTTCCTCCTCCCCATTCAGTGTCCATCTCCCCCATCCCCCTCCTCACTGACCATAGCTTCTTCTCCCTTCCTCTGACCATATCCTTCTCCCCCTTTCTCTGTCCATCTCATCCTTCCACTTCTTCCTTCTCCACCTGCACACTTCTCCTCGACACCTTCTAACTGGCTCCTGCAACTTTCCTCCCCCCCCCCTTTCTCTATCCTTCTCGTCCTGCTCCTCTCTGACCATCTCCTTGCCCCCTCTCTGCTCCATATATCTCCTCTCTCCACTCTCTCTGTCTGTCCCCTCCTTGCCCCCCCCCCTCTGTCCTTCTCGTATGCCGCTGTCTATTTCTATCTCCTCCTTCTCCTCACCCTCTCTACCCATCTCCTGCTTCCTGCTGTCTCTGTCCGTTTCCTTCTGCCCATATCTCTGCCTCCTCCTATACCTTTCTCTGTCCACCTCATCCTCTCCCTCACTCACCATCCATCTCCTTCCCAAAATCCTGTGCTTAGCTGTGCACATCCACACATATGGCCCTTGTAAGGCATGCTTATAGTACTCATGCAACACGCCTATTTCCCTCTCTATTTGCCCATCTCCTACTGCCCATTGTCTCAGTCTATCTCATCCTCCCCATATCTCTCACCTCTCTCTATCTCAGCCATGTATGTGTAGCCCTTGCAAGACATGACAATACAACATACTTGTGGTGCAAATCAGCCTACAGGTCACTGTTTAAAAAGCTTTCTTTGCCTTAATTTTCACTCACAAGGAAGTTCTAATCCCCACAGTTCTGATTATCATGTAGCAAGTAGTTTATGTTCCAAACGCAGTTCGTATAGATCATATGGTTCAGGAGGAAATGCTGGACATACACACGTACATACATGCTATTTCATACATGCAATAGCCTTTTTCCTGTGCCTTCACTCGTGCACACATTCGACACATACATTGCACACTTCTTCTTCTCCTCATCTCTGTCTCCACCTCTTCTTGCTCCATCTCTCTGTCCACCTCATCCTCCCACATTCATCTCCTCCTCCCCATTCTCTCTGTTTTTGCATCTCCTCCTCCTTCCTCTCTTCCCGTGCTGCCTCTTCTGCCTGACCATATCTTCCTTCCCCACTCCCTCTGTTCATATCCTCCTCTCCAGTCTCTGTCCATCTCCTCTCTCCCCATCTTACTTCTCCACCTTCTCACTATCTGACCACACCTTCCACCTTCCACCTTCCACTTGTCTCCAGCGTTTACCTCCTCCCCGCTCTGCCTGTGGAACTCCTCCTTCTCCTCTCTCTGGCCATCTCCTCCTATCCCTCTCTCTGTACATCTTCTCATTCCCTCTATCTCTGTCCATCTTCTCCCACCCTCTCCTCTCTGCAGCCCCTCCTCTAACTGTCTCAGCCTTCCCCCAGCCATGCCTATCTGCGCTTGCAACCCCTGCAAAACAGATCGATAAAGCAGGCCAAATACTACTACAGCAGAACGCACCTGTCATACAGGGCAGCCTACACGTTTGGGGCTGGGAAACCATTTCTTGTCTCTGTCCTGGAAAGCAGATCGATAAGCCAGTCTGATACTATTGCCACACAACACAAATGTCAAGCAAGGCGCCCTATAAGGCATAGGCTGAGAAAAGACGTTTTTGCCAGTATCTCTGCTCCTATTGGAACTAGGATATTATAGACCCCATGGTGCTGATACTCATGAAGTTCGCTGTTTGAGTGCCAAGTTTGGCTGAAGTCTATCCATACATTTAGGAGAAAGTCCTGTACATACACACATATGTACGTGCTGCTTTACATTGTATACAGGGTGATGCAAGAGAAATGGTCAATATTCAGGGATATAGCAGTTAATGATCATTCAAAGGTAAAACTTCTAGTAAACAAGGCCTTTAAATGCATACTTTAAAAGCTATGAGCACTTGTTCATCTTCACTATGTTGAAGCATATCTCTTTTACTAAGCAACTGCTGATAGCAGCCCATGTTTACTAGACAATTTTCTTCTTGTTTTGGTCCATACTATCTCCTCTCAAAATATGGGAAGCAAAGACCTTCCAGTAGAAGAGATTTGTTTCACAGCACTGAAGGTAAAGAAGTGCACATAGCTACATCTACATCTACATCCATACTCCGCAAGCCACCTGACGGTGTGTGGCAGAAGGTACCTTGAGTACCTCTATCGGTTCTCCCTTCTATTCCAGTCTCGTATTGTTCATGGAAAGAAGAATTGTCGGTATGCCTCTGTGTGGGTTCTAATCTCTCTGATTTTATCCTCATGGTCTCTTCGCAAGATATACATAGGAGGGAGCAATCAACTGCTGGACTCCTCGGTGAAGGTATGTTCTCGAAACTTCAACAAAAGCCCGTACCGAGCTACTGAGCGTCTCTCCTGCAGAGTCTTCCACTGGAGTTTATCTATCATCTCCATAACGCTTTCGCGATTACCAAATGATCCTGTAACGAAGCGCGCTGCTCTCCGTTGGATCTTCTCTATCCCTTTTATCAACCCTATCTGGTACAGATCCCACACTGCTTAGCAGTATTCAAGCAGTGGGCGAACAAGCGTACTGTAACCTACTTCCTTTGTTTTCGGATTGCATTTCCTTAGGATTCTTCCAATATATCTCAGTCTGGCATCTGCTTTACCGACGATCAACTTTATATGATCGTCCCATTTTAAATCACTCCTAATGCGTACTCCCAGATAATTTATGGAATTAACTGCTTCCAGTTCCTGACCTGCTATATTGTAACTAAATGGTAAAGGATCTTTCTTTCTATGTATTCGCAGCACATTACGCTTGTCTACATTGAGACTCAATTGCCATTCCCTGCACCATGCATCAATTCGCTGCAGATCCTCCTGCATTTCAGTACAGTTTTCTATTGTTACAACCTCTCGATATACCACAGCATCATTCGCAAAAAGCGTCAGTGAACCGCCGATGTCATCCACAAGGTCATTTATGTATATTGTGAATAGCAACGGTCCTACGACACTCCCCTGCGGCACACCCGAAATCACTCTCACTTCGGAAGACCTCTCTCCATTGAGAATGACATGCTGCGTTCTGTTATCCCGGAACTCTTCAATCCAATCACACAATTGGTCTGATAGTCCATATGCTCTTACTTTGTTCATTAAACGACTGTGGGGAACTGTATCGAACGCCTTGCGGAAGTCAAGAAACACGGCATCTACCTGGGAACCCGTGTCTATGGCCCTCTGAGTCTCGTGGACGAATATCGCGAGCTGGGTTTCATACGATCGTCTTTTTCGAAACCCATGCTGATTCCTATACAGTAGATTTCTAGTGTCCAGAAAAGTCATTATGCTCGAACATAATACGTGTTCCAAAATTCTACAACTAGTAGACGTTAGAGATACAGGTCTATAGTTCTGCACATCTGTTCGACGTCCCTTCTTGAAAACGGGGATGACCTGTGCTCTTTTCCAATCCTTTGGGATGCTACGCTCTTTCAGAGACCTACGGTACACCGCTGCAAGAAGGGGGCAAGTTCCTTCGCGTACTGTGTGTAAACGAACTGGTATCCCATCAGGTCCAGCGGCCTTTCCTCTTTTGAGTGGTTTTAATTGTTTCTCTATCCCTCTGTCGTCTATTTCGATATCTACCATTTTGTCATCTGTGCGACAATCTAGAGAAGGAACTACAGTGCAGTCTTCCTCTGTGAAACAGCTTTGGAAAAAGACATTTAGTATTTCGGCCTTTAGTCTGTCATCCTCTGTTTCAGTACCATTTTGGTCACAGAGTGTCTGGACATTTTGTTTTGATCCACCTACCGCTTTGACATAAGACCAAAATTTCTTAGGATTTTCTGCCAAGTCAGTACATAGAACTTTACTTTCGAATTCACTGAACGCCTCACGCATAGCCCTCCTCATACTACATTTCGCTTCGTGTAATTTTTGTTTGTCTGCAAGGCTTTGGCTATGTTTACGTTTGCTGTGAAGTTCCCTTTGTTTCCACAGCAATTTCCTAACTCGGTTGTTGTACCGCGATGGCTCTTTTCCATCTCTTACGATCTTGCTTGGCACTTACTCATCTAACACATATTGTACGACAGTTTTGAACTTTGTCTACTGATCCTCAACACTATCTGTACTTAAAACTTTTGTGTTGAGCCATCAGGTACTCTGAAATCTGCTTTTTTAATATCTCTACGGCTGAATTCATCGATGCAGTAACCGCTTTATGATCGCTGATTCCCTGTTCTGCGTTAACTGTTTCAAATAGTTCAGGTCTGTTTGTCACCAGAAGGTCTAATATGTTATCGCCTCGAGTCGGTTCTCTGTTTAACTGCTCAAGGTAGTTTTCAGATAAAGCACTTAAAAAAATTTCACTGGATTCTTTGTCCCTGCCACCCGTTATGAACGTTTGAGTCTCCCAGTCTATATCCGGCAAATTAAAATCTCCACCCAGAACTATAACATGGTGGGGAAATCTACTCGAAATATTTTTCAAATTATCCTTCAGGTGCTCAGCCACAACAGCTGCTAAGCCAGGGGGCCTATAGAGACATTCAATTACCACGTCTCAGCCTGCTTTACCGTGACCTTCACCCAAATTATTTCACATTTCGGATCTCCGTCAATTTCCTTCGATACTATTGCACTTCTTACCGCTATAAACACGCCTCCCCCTTCACTGTCCAGCCTGTCTCTGCGGTATACATTCCAATCTGAGTTTAAAATTTCATTACTGTTTACATCTGGTTTTAGCCAACTTTCTGTCCCTAGTACTATGTGGGCATTGTGACCGTTTATTAATGAGAGCAGTTCTGGGACCTTTCTATAGACGCTCCTGCAGTTTACTATTACCACATTAATATTGTTATTCCCTGTTGCATTTTACCTTCTGCTACCTTGCCGCGTCTCAAGAGGCGTCTTGTCGGGCATAGGGAGGGAATTCTCTAACCTAAAAAACCCCCATTTGCACTCCACACGTACTCCGCTACCCTTGTAGCCGCTTCCGGCGTGTAGTGCACGCCTGACCTATTCAGGGGAACCCTACATTTCTCCACCCGAGAGCGGAGGTCGAGAAATTTGCACCCCAGATCTCCGCAGAATCGTCTGAGCCTCTGGTTTAAGCCTTCCACTCGGATCCAAACCAGAGGACCGCGATCGGTTCTGGGAACGATACTACAAATAGTTAGCTCTGATTCCACCCCGCGAGCGAGGCTTTCCGCCTTCACCAACTCCGCCAACCGGCTGTATGAATTGAGGATGACCTCTGAACCCAGACGGCAGGAGTCACTGGTGCCGACATGAGCAACAATTTGCAGTCGGGTGCACCCAGTGCTCTCTATCGCCGTCGAAGGGCCTCGTCCACATCTCGGATGAGACCCCCCGGCAAGCAGACAGAGTGAACACTGGCCTTCTTCCCCGAGCTTTCTGCTATTTCCCTAAGGGGCTCCATTACCCACCTAACGTTAGAGCTCCAAATCACTAACAAACCCCTCCCTCCGTGTGCCTGCTCGGACCTTGCTGAAGCTCTTTAGGTACACACGTTAAAGCTGTTGTTTACTAGGCTTTTTCGCTTCGAATGATCGTTTCTATTGTATCCCTGAATATTGATAATTTCTCATGGGAGATCCAGTATTATGGACTGACCTTTCACTTGAGGCTACATGCATGTATGCATAAGTCACGTATACTTCACACTTACATGTCTGATTCTCTGTTATTTTACGCCATGCGACCTCAGAGAGGATGTTAAATTTATGTGTGATAATTCAGCCATCTGGCATGATATTTGGCCCTAAACACAATGATAAAAGTATTAGATCATTATCGGGAACTGGTTGACACAGTGAGGAACAGAAATAATAAATAAATAATACTTTATATTTTTAAAGTATTCCAGTACAATTAAATACAGGAATGAGATTCCGAAATGTATTTTACATATCACCTTCTCCTTCTTATCTGCATCCCTGATAGCAGTACTTCCATCTGCCTCCTCACAACAACTTGCTTTTCCACTTGCCCACTAACATCATCATCTTCCACCTACCTTCTGCACCTCCCCTTCCTCTCCCTTCTCTCATTTCATTTCCTCCTTCTCCATCTGTCTGGCCATCTTCTCCCCTGTCCATCTATCCATCTCGTCCTCCCACTTTCTCTGTGTCTGTCTCCTCCTAACCCCTCAGTCTGTCCCTCACAATCTCCCATCTCTAGCTGTCCACCTCCTACCTCATCTATCTTTCTCCAACTCCCCATTTGACTATCCTACCTCATCTCTCAATCTGTCTCCTACTCCCCATCTCACTATCCATCTTCCCCTCCCTCTCCCTCCACTCACACATACCCATCTCCATGTAAACCATGTGTAACACGTTTCTACACTACAGTTGCAACACACAAGTGGCACAGGGCAGCCGAAATGTCAGGCATTACCAAACCTTTTTGGACCACCCTCACCCAATGAAAGTAGATGGTTCTACCCCCCCCCCCCCCCCACAAAGTGCTTCTTTCCAGACAGTTAGTGTTATTGGTTGAATGCTATCCAAGGGCTTAGGAGGAAATATGGTATATACATATACACTCATACATCTGCTTTTATAGCATATTAGAGAACCCAGCAATGCTTTGCAATTGCTAAAATGCATATCAATTGGCTATACATAACCACATCATCCCCTCTCTCTCTGTCCATATCCTTGTCCCACTGTCTCTCTCCACCTCCTCCTCCCCCATCTCTCTTCCTATCTCCTCCTTTCCCCTCTCTATGTCAATTTCCTACCATCCTTCTCCATCAACTCTCTGCCCTCGACTCTTGTTTCTAGTTATTGTCAACGAAACTTTGATAGAGAACCTATGTCCCTTAAAATCAAAGAGTATGTCGGTTGGGATTATTGGTATATGGGGCGTGAGAGACTTCTAGTGTTTCTGGTACTGTTGGGATAGAAACTTCAGCAACAGTATTTCAATTTGTTTTCAGCTGCAGATGGGTAAGATTAGAAAGTTTCAGATGGATAAGATTCCATAACAGTATTCTAATCATCAGCCAATAACCATAAATATAACTTTCCTGCTTTATATTTAAACTGACTGTGAGGAAGAAAACAAAACAACATACAGTTGTGTATAACAGGAAAGAGTATAAATGGGAGAAATAATTTTTCTAGTGGTTTAAATGCCCTGCTATTGTAATTCGAACTGATTGCGAGCAAGGAAACAAAAATGAACATTGTCACAGCACAGTAGAGCATGGACAGCATTATCTTTCTCACAGTTAGTTGTAACAGACAGCCTGTACATTGATGTTGTAAAGAAATATATAGCCTAGGTCCAGCTGAATATTTATTTGAGTACTGTGTAAACATTTGCTGCAGATCAGTCAAGAGCTTTTCAAGATTTTTGTTACTGTTTACCAGATATATCATATATAATTATTTATATACCATATGTATTTAAAAATATGTATCTTGTATCTGACCTAACGTTTAATAGAGCATTGTTTAAATATCAGAGTAAATTTGTCAAGAAATTATCGAGATTCTTGCTAACAACATTTCCCCTTGATATATTACAGATATATTTATATACCATTTATATTTAAAAAACAAATAGCTTGGGTCCATTCGAACATTTGTTATGGCATAGTGTAAATATTAAAAATAAATCAGTGATATATATATATATATATATATATATATATATATAAATATAAATTGACTTTCAGTATATATATATATATATACATTAATATTTTTACATAATATTGTTATAAATGTTTGTAAGGACATAGGCTACTTAACATATATTGTCAAACATTTATAACAGTATTATGTAAAAACATGAAATAAATCGGACAACAACTTTTCGAAATCATTGTAAAAAACGTTAAACAAGATCTTAATTTTATATAGTGGTATAGATAAGATAATAACCTTTCCCTTGCGGCTTCCCCACGTTCGACACATATATTGCACACTTCTCCTCCTATCCCATATCTCTGTGCACCTTTCCTTCCCTCCTCTCTGTCTATGCATGAAATGTGAAGCGTTTATTTATTCCAATCTATATATCTAAATGAAATTATGTGAACAGTCTTTGCAGTGCCATATCTAGCAAATGTCGTTCCCATTGAGACTACAGCATAGAAACTGCGAAGGGAGAGAACAGAACATCTGTCAGCACATCATCCACAACATGGAAAGTAGTTTGGAATGTACATAGTTGACTTTAATATTTACATTGATCAGCCAAAACATTGTCACCACCGACCTTCTATCGATATAAACCTGTCCAGGCGTTAGCAGCGTCACCTGGCGAGAGACGACTGACAGTCAGACACACGCCTGGCGCATGTAATGCCAGTGGGCATGCTGTCCATGTGTAGAGTGGGGAAGGCACATGGCTATCTGAGTTTGACCAAGGGTACATTGTGTTGGCTGAAGGCTCAGCATGAGCATTTTGGAAACTGCACGACTTGTGGGCTGTCCAAAGAGTGCTGTGTTGAGTTACTTCGACACGTGATGAAACCAATATGTGACTTTGTCCAGACATTGTGGGGTTGGGACAGATGCCGGACATTGTAGGCGGGCCACACAGGTACATCAGAACAGTCAGCAAACTGTGGCGGAACTAACATCAGACTGCAGTGCTCGACAGGAAACCGGGGCACGTTTACGCCTAGGGCACGTTTTCGCAGAGCACTTTTCTCGGGAACCATTCTTGCTAGAGCGCTACCGATAATGGAAGATTAATACTGCCGTCTACTGGGAGTTCTCACAAACTTCAGGCACTATAACTGAGTGGACGTCTTAGATCACAGAGCATAATATTTGAGTTTTTACGCAAAAATGCAATGGGTCACGATTACGCAGTTCTCTTGGGGCAAGTTTACGTACTTTTGTTAGAGCGCGTTTACGGGATATTCTGCATTCACATCCTAACTAATAGCTCAGTCAAGGGAACTATAAGGCAACAGTAGTTGGAAACCCAATCTAAAAAAACTGAAGACACGGGAAAATTAAAAGCAGTAATTGCTAAAAAAAAAAAGCGGAAAGAATTAATTCTATGAGATCATGGTCTGATAAAGGCAAGAAATTGCTAAACGCAAGAACTAGGAAAAATGTGGATAGGCCTGCTTGTGATGTCATAATTAGTGTTCCGCCCAAAGGCAGGTTTCCACATGGTAACTTTCCATGCTCTTCTTTCTTCTGCCATTCTGTTCAGATCCGCGTAATTCCCGTTTTCCCGTATGTCGTCTGTCATCGTGTATCTCCTCTTTCCTGTCATGTCCTTTTTCCTCTCACTCTCCTCTCACAAACCATTCGTTTTAAAGCGTCTGTTAGCCAGTAGTCCCGATCAACGAATGTCCTACCCAGTTCTCCTTCCTTTCTCTTATACCATGTAGTAGCCTAATGAAGAGGGTGGAAACCACGTTAGATTTACTACGTGGAACGACGATTTAACCAACCGAAAGAAACAAGAGTGGGTCCAGTCCCTTAGATGCAAAGATGGACTCAAGAAATTTGTACCACAGGAAAATCTTGTTTTGTATGTGCACAAATTGCAACTCTGACAGTGATGAATAGGCCTTTGATTAACATTCAAACTTCTATGCAGGCCGTATTATGCTAACAGGTGGAAGTTCACCACAAAATTTTGTTACTGCCAGTGAAATTGTTGTGTTTAGCATGTTACTTGGTATAACGAAATCTGTAATTTTGTTTACTACTATAATAACATTTTTTGAAAAGTTTAATAATGTTTTTTGTTTACTCATTTTTGAGCTCTATGATATGCGTAAAAGTGCCCATATAGGTGCGTAAACTGCCCCATACCAGAGGCACATTTACGCTCTCGACGTGAGGCTATATAAATCTCTTTTGCCCTCTTAAATGTAATGTTCAGTCAGAAGTATATATAACAATTTATACTTTAATAACCATGTTATAAGACTAAACAATTTTAATCACGATAAAAATCTAACCAAAAGATTTAAAAAATTCCGAAAAGAAATATGCGAAAATGGGTCCCAGTCTCCCCTACTCTGTTCAAAAGTTCTTAGAGTGGAAATAACGTGGACATTGTTCAGTTTTCCAGAAAATTCATTTGCCCCACGGTAACAGTTTGAATTTTTTTCTTGCATGGCGATCACTGAATGTTTCATAGTAACTGCAATTTTTTAATGTTTTGATATTCTGTAGCTGAGTGGGCCGGCCGAAGTGGCCGTGCGGTTAAAGGCGCTGCAGTCTGGAACCGCAAGACCGCTACGGTCGCAGGTTCGAATCCTGCCTCGGGCATGGATGTTTGTGATGTCCTTAGGTTAGTTAGGTTTAACTAGTTCTAAGTTCTAGGGGACTAATGACCTCAGCAGTTGAGTCCCATAGTGCTCAGAGCCATTTGAACCATTTTAGCTGAGTGGTCAGTGGGTCTGTCTACAATGCTGAGAACCTTGGTTCAGTCTCTGGTACTGCCAGCGATATTTCCTGGTCAGTAAGACTGGAACGAGGTGTACTGAGCCTCATGATGTCAATTGAGGAGCTACTTGAATGGTAAGGAGCCGATTCCAAGGCCTGGAAAGCCGACAACGACCGCGAGATCGGAGTGCTGAACTCATTCCTCTCCCCTCCATACTGTATCCGATGTCGCCATAAGGTACGTAGAGGGTGACACAGCGGCAGCCGGGATTACCCGACCCTCTTGGCTTGATCGCGATGTTTAGGTTATTTACGATATTCTAACAAACGTAAAAAACCAGGCTTTCGTGTATGCTATTTGGATTACTTAGAATAAACAAGGAAAATATATACGTATATTTTATTCGAAAGCCAGAAAGTGGACAAGGCTCACGTTTTTACCCAAGCGTCCAATTGTTCACAGTCGTAGAATCGTAGATCATGATCGTATCTGGACTACAAATCCAGAGGTGTGGGGTTCAAGTCCTTGTAGGTTCTGGGATTTTTCTTGTCACATATCACTTTTATCCCCTCTGGCAATGATATGAGAATTTGAAAAATGCCGCATTGCGCGATAGCTCGAAGTTGACACTAAATTGTAGAGACCCTTATAGCGAAGATATACCACTTTCAAATCAACCTTCGGGCTGATCACCGCTGTTCTTAAAGCGTACAACCTGTGTAACACGTGTATATCACTTGATTTATATGCGATCAGTTCTTCACACAATTTATTTTTTATTAATATTTGCTAGTGTATTATGACCATAATCCGTTTTTGTAACATGTCACACATTTGTACATATTTAACTTGCTTTCGGTATCACTGAATCACTTAAGAGACTTCGTCTTTTGTCCACAGTGTCTTTAGGTGGTACAACAGCCTTGTTCCTGGGTTGCAGTTTACTTAGCGCCGTGGAACTGGTCTACTTGTTGACTCTTCGTCTCATTTTCTTGCGCGTTCAGACTGATGTCTCTCCGGAAAAAAGGAAAAGGAAGAAGAGGAGGCTAAAATGGCTCGAAAACATTACCAAGGAAATATTGTGAGCTGAACCTAGTAAATCTGGTCATGCAGTGACGAATAATGATGCACCTTTCCGAGCTTGTAACATTTTAAATGTATAGACTAGTGTTTTATTTGCTCTTTGTTGTTCGAGGCAACTAATCGTAAGTGCTGTGGTATTGCAGCTGCTGATCTAAATAATCGTAGATTTAACTCTATTTAGTATATTACAATGAAACCGAAACAGTTCTTTGCGTATGAATTTATGAATTCCTCTGGTTACACCTTGTACTCTTCAAATACGTAGCCTCACTGACATTTCGGCAGAATCTGGGGTAAAAATATACCCCGAAACCAGCTTTACGAAAATCTGTTTTTTACAGTAACTGGAATTTGTTAATTTTTAATGACACAAATCACTAGGAATATTTGCTCTACATCTCGGCCATTACCAGCGCTACAAGCACAATCTACACGACATATTTGGCGTGGAACGCGCCACTGCACAGTCCTTAGCCGCGCGGGATTAGCCGAGCGATCTTATGCGCTGCAGTCATGGACTGTGCGGCTGGTCCCGGCGGAGGTTCAAGTCCTCCCTCGGACATAGGTGTGTGTGTTTGTCCTTAGGATAATTTAGGTTAAGTAGTGTGTAAACTTAGAGACTGATGACCTTAGCAGTTAAGTCCCATAAGATTTCAAACACATTTGAGCACCCCTTAGGTTGGTATGATGTTGTCAGCAACACAAGATGCGCTAGTGACTATTTCCCGCATTCCTAAGAGGAATTTCCTCACGTATCGGGCATCCAGCTACTATTTCAACGCGTTTCGCCCAAAAAAGCTTATGGTTCTTGTGAAAATTCGTCAAAACCTATGAACTAACCATTATTGTTCTCCTGGTCTTATTTTATTTAGTAATGAAAACAGTGACAACAAATTTTTATTGAACAGCAATATCAGTAGAGAAGAAAATGTCTTTTCCTCAAAGCGATCACATCATAATAGTTTATTATATTGGTGATTTTATTTATTTACGTTCTAGCTTTCTGACAGCAACTTCGGCAGCCTAGGCATATGTCAGACATATTTCACAAGTGCCTCTATGTTTAACACCATAGAGGACGTTATATTTAGCAGTGTGACATTACCTTCAGCGCTGAAACGCGCTGCCAAAATTACTGGACCGCTGCAGTGTCCGTTCTCACGAACTGCTTCACGCATTGAACAACAAAAATAAGAGACAGAGTGCGTTTCATCCCTCTAAAGTGTTCCAAGTCTAGTAAATACAGAAAAGAAGCACCAACAGTTCGTTTCCAACATCTTTGCATGTCACTCATTCTCGTACCCGCCCCCATCCCTAGGGACAGTATGGATGTCTTACTGACACAGTACTTTTGTACATAGAATGGGCCATATTTGTATATACCAAATTTAGTTGAAATTACTCCAGGCGTTCTTGTGTTGTACTTTAATGTGACACCTTTTCACCCCCATCATCACCCATAGGGGTGCTAGGGTTGTCTTACAGTCACAGTAATTTCTTCCAGATACTAAGTGATACATATGTCAAGATTTGAAGAAATTGCTTAAAATATATATCGCTGTGTTTGCACTCCGAGCCCCACCCCTATAGGTGAAAATTGATCAAGACTGTCATCAATGAGCTTTGTATCCCTGAAAACTAAGAAATCGATAATAACATCAGTTGTTATGGAATCTTTTTATATGCCATGGCTTGTCGCCTCCAGCGCCAGGGCTGCTTTGGTATATTACCCCACTACTCCAGTAGTTTTATACAAGTAAAGAGACATTTACAAATAAAATTTCGTCGAAATTGTTTCAGACGTTCCTGAATTATGGTTAATCGTCACCCCCCCCCCCCCCTGTTCACTCACACGCCTGCAGGATGTAGGTGGCTCTTACCCCCATAACGCTTCTTTCCAAACTGCGATGAACCAAGTTTGGTTGAAATCAGGCTAGTGCTTTAGAAGGAGATGTGAATCGTATATACATGCAATGATTTTTATAAATGTGTGTATTTTTGTTCTAATGAGCCTCTAAATCTATCTACGATACTTTGGGATGGAAGATATTCCCTGACTCAGAACTACTAAAAGAAAAAAACAGTATCTGTGGCGTTAGGAGTATTCATGTGCGTCTAACGTAAAGAACTAAAGATAGTTCGTTAACTCGATATAATATTTTCACAGCTTACGCATGGAACATCTTTTGTAGGAACGAAACAAAGCGGTAATTAAGAATTATAATTTCTCGTTTTACAAAACCGAATTTGATAGTGCAGTGATGAAGACACTAGACTTATAGTTTGAATAATGGACTTTCATATCCCTGTTCTGCCATCCAGATATAGGTTTTCGATGGATGTCCTAAATCCCTTAAGGTAAATGCCAGGGCGGATCCTTTGACAGATTGTGGGCGATTTCTTTTCTTATCGTTCTCTAATGTGATCCTGTGCTACGTCTCCGATGACTGAGTCGTTTGCGTGACGCGAAACCACAATCGCCTTTTATTTTTCTTCATTTTTCATCTTGGCCATTCACATAAAGTGTAGGAAACAACATGCACTGAGCCTAACATGCGATTCTTTTCCATTCGTGGATTTTTATGACACTATCAAATTTATAGTTTGAAATCTGCAAATGATAATATGTTTTTAAAATGAAGCATGCTATTAATTATATGTAAACAATTTTCAAAACTTAAATGTCGTTTGAAGATAGGATTATGTTGCACTAACAATCTCTCAAAACAGATAATGGTTCTGCAATAAATTAACCTTAGTAATGACCAGTTGCTGGATTTATCTCCTGAACTTAAATGCCTGTTTCATATATCTGTTAAGACTACATATCTGATAAGACTGCACTGTACCCGTCGCAACACTGGACCAAGGAATTTTCCAATTCTTAGCTTGGTTATACTGAAATAAAATGTGTAGTTACAACATAAAAATGCCTTATGAGCAAAGATTTCTGTATTATTGAAAGGTATATCAAAATACGACTGTAAAATCGAAAAAAAACAATGTTTTTTGTTAGGATTTATTGATCTGTTATTGTAAAACAATGATAAAAATAAGAAATTAGAAATAAATTATGCTCATTTCTCTATTTACACGACAACCATGAATCCTCATTGTCCAGAATTGCTATGTCCAATAAAAACAATACCAATCGCCGTCATATAGGTTTATTTCTAGGCAACCAGTTTCGACGTTACGTTACGTCATCTTCAGGCGTTTCTATGGAGGAGAGAGGAGGCGTAGGGGTAAGTGTCGAGCCTGAGAGCCATGATTCTGTCTTGTGTGTGTGTGCGTGTGTGTGTGTGTGTGTGTGTGTGTGTGTGTGTACGTGTGGGTATGTGTTTCATATATAAGTAATTTCAGTGAACTAGAGAATACGATTTTCTGCTTATATTTTAGAGATACCCGTGGTCTAGGTGTAGCGTCTTTGAGTAGTAATCAAAAAGCTTTCTCGGCACCATGTTTGAAACCCACAACCGCTTAAAATTTGATTAATAATCAGCACTGGCGGTCGAAGACTTTCGGCATAAGTAGTCACCCTGTTTCTCCAAGTGGCCTTGTCAAAGAGGGCCGAGGAGTGGACAGAGGTTCAGGGCACTCTCTTGTCCTTGGGGTAGGAAACCCCTACAGCCGGAAAAACCAGCTTTGATCAATAGCATGAGGATACAGAAGGCAATGGAAATTATTGCATTAGAGACATGACATATACCACAGGACAAGTGGCCTGTAATTGAAAAAGTGTCATGATGATCTCCCCACTGACAAAAGATTCCGATATAGTCCCCATTCGGACCTCCACGAGGGAACTGTCAAGGAAGAGCTGACCATGAGAAAAAGACTGAATAACCAACAAAAGGACAACGTTCCATGAGTCGGGGTGTGGAATGTCAGAAGCTTGAACAAGATAGGAAAGCTAGAAAATCTGAAAAAGGAAATGCAGAGGCTCGATCTAGATATAGTAGGGGTCAGTGGAGTGAAATGGGAAGAAGACAAGGATTTCTGGACAGATGGTTATAGGGTAACACCAACACCAGTAGAAAATGGTATAACGGCAGTAGAATTCGATATGAATTGGAAGGTAGGGCAGAGAGTGTGTTCCTGTGAACAGTTCAGTGATAAGGTTGTTCTCACCAGAATCGTCAGTGAACCAACACCAACAACGATAGTTCAGGTATACATACCGACGCCGCAAGCTGCAGATGAAGAGACAGAGAAAGTATATGAGAATATTGAAAAGGTAATACAGTATATAAAAGAAGATGAAAATCTAATAGTTATGGCGGGCTGGAATGCAGTTGTAGGGTAAGGAGTAGAAGAAAAGGTTACAGGAGAATATGGGCTTGGGACAAGGAATTAGAGAGCAGGATGACTAACTGAGTTCTGTAATAAATTTCAGCTAGTAATAGCGAATACTCTGTTCAAGAACCACAAGACCAGGAGATATACTTGGAAAAGGCCAGGTGATACGGGAAGATTTCAGTTAGATTAAATGATGGTCCGACAGAGATTCCAAAATCAGATACTGGATTTGAAGGCGCACTGCTTGCGTAAGAGTCAGAGGTGGACCAACTTCGTCAATTTTTGAAGATCTTTCTCTTGAATGCATCATCCATTTTTGTGAAACTATAACCATTTGTTTGTCTACATCACGTCTACAGTTTTCTATCCCATTCCGGTAATCCTTTCGTGGTGCGTCGTTTTTTATTTTTGTCTTGGAGTGTACATTGTTTAGAGTGCGCAGAAAACAGACGCTGTAGCTCGTTTCCGCTTGGGTAAGACGTAATGCACGCCTTCGTGTCGTCAGGTTTATCACTTATGTTAAAATTAATGGCAAGAACCACAGTATTAACATGTTGACTGCCACCATGCCACTGGCGGCTGCATCAGAGCCTAACACTAGCCTGACGGTGTGATAACACATAATGTATTTTTCTTTCTAGATGATGTGAATACTTCTATCACGAAGTGTTACGTGATAATACAAGTTTCTTTATAGTATACCCGAATTTCAGTAGTTGACTGCTCGAAAACTACAAAGATATACAGAAAAAAGACATTATCAGCTGGCAGAACATTTCTCAACTTTACATTCCTATTACTCTCCGTGATCTACTGTTAGAGCATACCACTCGGGTCCAGGAATATTAGAACACGGTGTATAATGGAGCGTTGCATGTGTTTTGTGTCCCTAAATTCTCTAACTATGAGTCAGTTATGGCGGTTCAGCGACTATTTTGTACCAATCATCCGGTAAAACTCCAACAGAGAAGGCAATTCATGTATGGTTCAACACGTTCTGTTAGACTAGCTGCTTACATGGTGCGAAGGAACCATTTTAGCCAAGACCGTCTGCGGAGAAGATGCAATGCACAGGGGAAACAATCGTCAGGGACCCGAAGAAATCGACGATACGAATAGAGAACTGCAGACACGTCAACCGTCTAATGAGTTCTATGCAAACTGCAGTTCTTTGATGTACTTACTACTCGAGCCAATTGGCTTCGCCCTAACTTTTGAAATGACTTGCAGCGGCTATTCGATTAAGATGAAGCTTACAGAAACTGGTTTTCAGAGACGAAGACACGTTTCATATTTCTGGAAAGGTGAACCTCCATAACGTGCGTGTCTGGGACACAAACACGCTCACTAGAGCCTGGTATGCAGTTGTAATTCGCCTAAAGTTAACGTCTTTTGTGGCAAGTTTTTGCAGAACTTTATTGTCATTTTTGTTTGTTGAGAAAACTGTGACTGTTTTCGTGTACCTGACCATGCCACAGAAAAGGCTTATACCGCTTTTGCAGCAAGACAGCAGAGACTTCATTTTGCAGCTGGATGGTGATCCAACACACTTTCTTTGACACGTTCGTGATTATATCAATGCCCAACTGCCTCAATGTTGGATTGGACGTGCTTCCCATCATGTGTCTCTTCTTCTTCGGTGGTTCCCATGATCAACAGGTACGAAAATATTTATAGGAAAGTTATGACTGCTTCAAAAAAGTTATCTGATGACAAAACATTGTAGAATGCAGAGAATAGAAGTCAAGCAGTGTGGGAAGTCATTAAAACGTCAACTGAGAGAGGCAAACAAAGGCATAATAACATGCTGTTAAGGGAAGGGAGGAGATGAAATAATAGATGATCTACACTACCTAGCAACCTATGTGAATGAGCATATTTCAAGTTCTGCACGGAAACTAAAACAAAAGTTCCGAATACACGACGAACACCTATCTACTAAGTGCAATGATGTTACAATAAACAACAGAATATGAAATAAGTAAAACTGTAGAAAACTATAAAGAAATAGAAAGTCAGTAGGCTTAGATGAAGTACCAACTGTGACGACTCCTATTGCTACTTACTGGCACTTCCATGATCACCAAAAGTATAACGTCCTTTTTCTATGTGCAGACATATTCTTCAACTTGTCGAGATAGTGAAAGCGAGGCGACACAACACCATCTGTTACTGCAGTCAGTATTTGCTGATTACGTCCGCTCTTTGCACTAATTTGAAACAGACCCTTACCTTAATATGTTTAGATTCAAATTATTATTCTCGGCTAGCCGTGTTGTTTAGTGATTGCCGTCAAAGACGCTCATTAACAGTTACTAGGCGGCCGATTCGCGTTTCAAAATGAATCGATGTCTTTGATTTGGGTAGCACATGTACCTCAAATTAATTCCTTCAAAAGTCACAGGGTTAATTTAAAACAGCATGATGTGTTGTCCGTTAAAAATTATTCCCTTTTACTAGGTCTACAACATTGCTTCCGCCGTTTTTTCTCGAAGTTCGGGGCTTTATTGTGAAAAACTTACAAAAAAATTATGATTCATAGGATTGCCCATCGCTGGCCACTACATTCTCCCATCTTTCGGATAGTATACAAATCCCCTGGCGGAAGAACTGGGCGTCTTTTGTGGGGATCCATGAATCGATTCCATGTTGTACTTGTCCATATGATCGGAAGTACTGGTCAGCCAGCCTCTATGCCACTGATCGAAAAAGGTGGTAGTCAGAGAGACCATCGTATGGAGAATACGGCGGGAGGGACAGGACTTCTCATTTCAACGTTTCCATGTATATTTTGACGGGTTTTGCGACGTGGGGTCGAGCACTGACTTACTGCAAAATTACCTTTACGTGTCTATCGCTGTATTGTGGCCGTTTGTGTTTCAGTGCTGGGCTCGAACGCATCAATTTCTTTCGATAATGATGTCATGTGACTGTCTTCCGTCTGTTTCAATAACTACGAAAACATTCTGTCTTCCACCGCCACTCCCGTCTGCGACATCAAAATCACTGTTCTTAAGGCGTTGAAAACATTCTCTACACGTTCTTCCACTAATAGTTCCCTCACCATTGGTCTTGCCCAGCATTTTAAGAGCCACAGCCGCAGATTTCTTCATGTTAAAGCAGAAAATTAAAACTTCCCGCAAATGGCAAGAAATGGGTACGTAAGTTGACGTACTTAATCGACTACAGCCTTATGATGCAATTACAAATCGACAAATATTTTTATGGCATTATGCCTACAGATGCCTAAGCTTATTGTATTACACCTATGGCCAACCACCCGAACCCCACTTGCTGCTACTGCCGTCTACCGCAAAACGGCGGAAGTAAAGTTGTAGACCTACTATATTAGTGTGGAGTGAATTATAGTAATAATAATAATAATAATAATTATTATTATTATTATTATTATTGTCCAGAGATAATCCAATACACGGTTCACTTCTCGTGATACTCTGTTCGCAGTCGTAGGACACTGCAGTTTTTCTTTAACTCAGTTTTCATTAACACACAGTTTCTTAGATATGGTTCACTACTATGAATGGTCACACTTTAGCCCGATAATAAATGTACGAACATGGTCTATAATCGAAAGTCAATTTGCAACGCGATGTTTGAATAGTAGCTTTGGCAACAACTGAAGACCTTAAATTGGAATTAATGATATCGATATTTTATCGATTGAGATGTTCGCTGGATGTTAGCGTTATCTCAGTTCTGTCAGTTTTCGTACATTTGACAATAAATTAAACGAGCAGAAATTTATTTTTAATTAGTCCGGCTTCCAATGACGTCAATCATTTCACGCAGAGGCGCATGGACTTAAGATACACGAATACTCGGGACTCAAATGCTAAAAGCTCGGACGCTAAAATCTCGAACACAAAGACTCCCAGATGCTAGAAAACCCAAACGCTAAAGACTCCCAGACGCTAAAGACGTTAACAATGCGTGCGCTGGGTTTACAGAGTAGTTATGAAACAAAAGAGACGTTCGTTAGAAACTCTTTGAATAAGGCCACTTGCGACTATGTGTGTATTACTCTCTTCCATTGGCTCTTATTATTCCTTTCTTTAATTTTCTCTACTCTAAAACGGAAATTTGTGATTTCATATGAAATACGGGAATTGTTCATGGCCAGTTATAATAAATTTTAGTTTCGAAAAAGACCAGATATGCAACGAAGCGTCACACAATCTGTGAGGTGGCACAACGTATACAAGCCCCCTCATTCACATTAAGGAACTTCCCTGAGTATTTCAAAAAGGCAAAATTTACACCTCTCCTAATGACAGGCAATGCAGTAGACATAGAAAATTACCGATTCAGTTCCCTGATGTCACAATTCTAAAGAAGTAAAATCAATTATGAAAAGCAGATTAACGAATTATTTGACCTTTAAAATCAATCACAGTTTGGCTTCTGAAGTAGTAGAAGCACGGATTCAATCGTAATAGAATTTACAAACGTGGTACATGATGCTCTTGACAAAGATTAATGTGTCACTGGCATATTTTTAGATCTTTCGAAGGCTTTTGATACTTTTGACCATAATATTCTACTAAATAAGCTTGAAGCATTAGCAATAAGATAAGTAGCTAATGACTGGTTCCGATCATACCTATCACATAGAGATAAGATATACCTCAAATAAGTCTGAAGTTTTAGTAAGACACTTAACAGAGCCAAAATACATAGATATAGGAGTTACTCATGGTAGCGTTTTAATACTAACACTGTTCCTAATATATATCGATGACTTTCACAGTAGTGTTAGCCATGGGGAAAAATTTTGTTTGCAGATGACAGCAATATTATACTCACTGAGAAAACAAGAGACCTCCTTGCAGAGCAAGTAAATGAAACCCTCAAGGAAGTTTCCAACTGATCAATAAGCAATAGAGTGATACTCAACATAAGGAAAACAAATGCCATGAATTTCAGTGTGAAGAGGCAAAATGTCATGTCCAGTTAAATGTACCTCTATAGATTGCGTAACAAACACAGAATTTGAGGAATGAATATTGATTCTCAGTTACAGTTGTGAATACAAAGAAATTCTAGCAAGCAGAATGTCATTAGGATGTTAAGCCCTTAGAGTTCTGTCATCAGTGTGTAACAGCCAGTTCTTAGGTATGGAATTTGTTTCTGGGGAACAAATGCACAAAATATGAACACAGTTTCCAGACTACAGTAAAGGATCATAAAAATAATAAACTAAAATAGTAATGGCGCTCACTGTAAAGAGCTGTTCGGAACACTGGCGATTTACCAATCGGTTGTACACATCAAAGGATTGATAATTATTGCACAAACAGCTTCCTCCATGATCATGGAACAAGAAGTAGAATGAACCTACTTTTACGAAGAAGGAGTAGACATGAAACTCAAGAGAGCATTTTCTACCAAGGAGTATAAATGAACAATAAATTACCCAAATAAATAGCAGAGATTACTGAAACAAACTTATTTAATAAGGTAGATAAAAATTACATTTTAAACTATACATTATATACATTGAAGAATTACTTAACTAACACACAGTAGTGCTTTAGTAAAAAGTATAGCATGTATAAATGATAATATCGGTAGTAAAACATATATTATTTGTTCTTTATTGGTAAAACTTCCTCCCAGAGGTATGCAGTATCTTATACCCTTTCTGAGCTCAACATTTCACTCGTTATCGAGTTATACTGACTCAATTTTTCGGGCTAGCAAAAGGGAAGTCACGGTACACAGAATGGAAATCAAACATTTTCGCTATGATCCTGATATCAATTGACATTGTGTGTAGCGTTAAATTATGAAATAATGAGAGAGTAGTGTGTGCAGTGTCAGTGGGAAAGAAATGAATGAACAGTGTAGCACTAGCCTTTTACATTATTAAATAATTTCTTTGTAAAACACTATTCTACCCTAGGGATAAACCGAATGAGATAGCTCGTTTTAAACAGATTGACGTTGTATTCAAGAGGTTGGAGGCCACAATCTTCAACCAGCCACCCTGATTTGAATTTTTCGTGGTTTCCTTAAATTACTTCAGGTAAATAACGGGATGGTTCCTACTATAACACCTGTATCATCCTCATCAAAGTGTACCTGTAAGTATGTAAATACCTGTGTATATTAATTATGTTATTTTCCTTATTATTAAGCTGTAATACCAAGACGTGTACAATATCCTTGTAAAAGTGATCAACAGATGAATAAAACTGCTGCTACTACTACTACTAGTACTGCTACACTGGTATAAAGAGATAGTAAAAATATGCACAAAACACAACTGCAACGTATTCTAGAACCAACTGCCAGTGATCATAAGTGCATGAACTACTGGGGTAAATGATAAATTTGAAACAGAAACCTACCTCTTTGGCTCTGTATATTCATACTCCTCCTGCACATACTCTGTCTGTTAAACCTATCTGACTTTACTTGGTCTCCATTCCTCTCCATCTACGGTGGCTTAATTACCCTTTGTGTGAAAATACGCAGCCCAGAAACAGAGTTGTACATCAAAAAATAAATAACACTCTACCCTGATACAAAAACACTATATCGTTCTTTTGTGTACATTCGTTACAAGATACATTCAATGACACTATCGCCACACACCAGAATTCCAGAAGGCCAGACGGTAATCACACATTTTGATGGCGAACACCAAGTTTTAGAGCTGTGTAAAAATTTATTGGGTCATTTGCCACATTAAATTCGGAAAAAATTGCTACCTTTCGATGATATCCACCATCATCTTCGTTGGAGACTAAAGCTGACTTTCGTGAACAGGAAGGTTCCCTCTTTTACACCCACTGCACAGCATCCAATTGGCTGAATTACGTCATGATGGCTGGTAAAGAGCTGGTGTAGTCTGCATCCATAGATTTCGCTTGCACTCTGTTTCTAGCCACTCTTTGCATCAAGCTGTGAACTACAGAAAGTATTCCACTATGTTTTTTCCTTATCAAGCCCATGTTTCTATGCCTTGCTAAATGCACAAGCATTATCTATATTGAAATTGTTTTCACAGAGTTTAATTTCAACAGCTTCTTTGATCACAGAGTCCCAAATCCCAATAGTTCGAAGCGTGAGGAAATATTCTTGTCCAATCAAAAAAAAAAATCTTGTGCTTATTTAACAGGCTGTGGTCTACCACTGATGATGGATCTCTGCCCCTCCCCACTTTTATAAGGCCCTCCAAACCCTAGAACGCCACCCACTCTGCCTTGCCTTCCATATCAGCCTTCTGTCCCCCCATGACTACTGTATGACCTCATTTCTTTCCCCCACCTTCTCCTTTTCCTCCAACATCTTTTACACTGTGTGGAGGCTTGGGCCCCCACACCCTGGTGTCCTCCTCCCTCCCCAACCCCCGCCCATTTCCGCGCCTCTATCGCTGTATCCCTCCCTCTCCACCTCCACACCTTCCATCTCCTTCATCAGGGCAATTTCCATCACCTCCATCTCCCGGCTGATGAACTTCGCCATTGTATCTACCCTTCCTACCAACGGTAGGCTGGCCTTGTTCACACCCCTCCCCAGCCCCCCCCCCCCCATTTCCTCTCCCCTCCTTACCCTAGAGTGGTTTTTCCTCCTTCCCCTCTGAGTCTCTGTACCCCCTCCTCAGCTGCTTCCCTCACCCATCCTTCCCTCTCCAGCTCCTTTTGGCGCACCCCCTGCCACTTCACTCTCTCTCCCCCCTCTAGTACCGCCCATCCACCCTTTCTTCCTTTCTCCCTCAACTCAGTACCCCTGACAGATCCTATCATGTTTGTTGTCGTCAGTGTGCTACATCTGTGTTGTGTTTGGTGCTGTTCTCCAGTGCCATCAAGAGCTGTAATTTTAATTGTGTGCTGGGCTTGTACAAAGTGTTACTGTACATGGTTGTTTTGTGATACGCCGCCCATCATAACTTTTATGCCACATCTGTGCTTCGCCTTGTGTTCTTTTAATTTTCCCAGTGTGTGGTTTTTGTGTGCACTACTTTTTCAAGGTTTTTATCTCCGTTTTACAGTATCCCCCTCTTTGTCTATTCTCTTCCATAATGTTCCCCCTTTTTATATCTGTGTACCGCCATATTTTCTCCTTAATGTTATTTTAAATGTCTTCTATTGTATCATTAATGTCTTTCGGCTCAAGAGCAGCGCCTATGCTGGTGTCAGCCCACCCCAGATGGGAAACTGAAGTACAATAAAGAAAAAAACACCAATGACATCTTGAGGGTTGGATGCCCTCATTTCCAAGTCGAAGGATTACGCTGCCTGGGCTACAATCATGGTGTAATCTACGGTTTGGAAGAGCCACTTGCCATTGCTGTCTGTCCGTATGTCTGCATGCCTGCCTGCTGGCCACTGCCGCCCGTCTGCCACCGCCGCGGCCCCGTGCTCGCTACCATCCGCTGTGTGCTGCTGTTGTTGCTGTCTGTTGCTGCTGTCAGCCGCTGCCCAGAGCTCGCTTCCACCACCCTGTGTCGCTGCCACCCAGTGCTCGCCACCGCCTGCTATTGTTGTCGTTCGTCCGTCCACCTGCATGCTTCCATGTCTGTACGTTAGCCGCTGCCTTGAGCTCGCCGCCGTCGTCCGGTGCTCGTCGTGGCCTGCTGTCTGTCGTCACCGTCCGTCCGTCCGTCTGCCGCCGTTTGCCACTGTCTGCCACAGTCATGGTCGCTGTTCATCTGTCGCCATCTGTCGTGAGCCTTCCCCACCACTTCCATCTACATCTCCCCCTCCACCACGTCCACTATCAGTTCATGGAGTAGCACCCCTGGCCTCCCCTCTCACACCTCACCTACTGTTCCCCCACTCACCCATTCCCCCATCTCCTCCCCTGCTGTTTACTGTTTACCTCCACATCTACATCCTTCCCCCAGCCTCCACAACTGCAACAGCTCCCACTCCTGCCCCTGCCCTCATGTATGACTCTACTGCTACCTCTGCTGCAACCCCTCAGGTGGTCGGCTTTCCCCCTGTCACGCCCACCTTTGCTACTTCATCATCTGCCTTCCCCACTCAAGTCACATCACACTGGGCCACAACTGCCACCATACAACCAACCGCACTTTCCAGCGCCTCCACCATGCCTACAGGATCTGCCACCTGCCACCTCCCTCTCCTTCCTGTTCCTCTCTCCTCCTCCCAGCCTACCCTATCCAAAAATAACCAGAAGTGTGTCAAAGCCAACTCTGCTCCCACCACTTCCCACAAAAACTCACCACCCCTTCCCTCTACCACCACTGTCTCCATGGACACCACCCCTCCTCCTGTCACCCATACCCCAGCGCCCACCCTTCACATCTTTGCCCTGTCCACTCTGGACCCCAAGTTTCTTGACACTCACACCCAAACTGATTCTCTGCAGGGACTCAGTCCTCATAAAGTCTCCCTACCCCTTCTTTCATGCAGACCTCCTCCATAAACTCTGCACATCATGTTTGGCCCCCACAAATCCCTGACACCCTTCCTCGCCTCTTCCTCTCCTCACCAATCCCAGCCTCCCCGTTGTCCCCAACCTACACCACCATGATCACTAAGCTCAGCCTGGGGATCAAAGACAATGAGGTGCACCAACAAATACCTACTCATGAACACCCTCTCCCACCACAGGGGCGACACCTTCCTCCTGAACGAAATTTTTCTCCAGCCCCACCATACTACCCACACCTCTCCTTATGTCCTCCACCGAACTGATGCTCCTGGTCACCGAGCCCAGGGTGGAGCCACCGCGCACTCCTGACAGGGATACACTCCAACACCATTGGCAAACACAGCATCACATTCGGAACCTCATTACAGCAAAGAAATGCCAGGATTGGCGCCAGACCTGTACATGACTCAATGCCACACTCCCTATAAACTCCTCCAAGTACTGGTCAGCCTTCCATCGCCTTACTGGTTCCACTTCCACACCCCATTACCCCCTTCTCCATAACGACCGCCCCCTTCCTGACAACTTCAGTAAGGCCAACCACTTCTCTTTCCACCTTTATGAGGTCTTCTCCATCCCTGATGATCCCCACTTTGATTATTCCCTCTTCCCCACCATCATGAAACGCACTGATACCTCGGTCACTCCACTTCCTCCTAGTCTCCAGTACTTGGGGCAGTTACCCTCTCTGACATAAACACTCCAATCACAGCGCAAGACGTTAAACTCATCCTGCAACCAAAATGCAACATGGGCCCTGGTCACGACTGTGTCACCTACTGCCATCCCAGAGAATGCCCCTTCTCCTTCCTGACTGTCCTTGCCAATTTATACATCATCCTCACTAGCAGCTTCTACCCCAACATGTGGAAGACTTCCTGCATCTTCTTATTCTTCAAACCCAAAAACCCCCTTCTGTTGCCTGATTCCTATTGTCACACCTCAGTCTTCAGTAAGGTCTTCGAATCCATCCTCTCCAATTGTATCCACCACCACCTTAATCAACACCACCTCCTCCCCCTTACCAAGTGTGGCTTCCGACCCTCCTTCTCTGTCAAAGACTAACTCCTTAACCTTGTCCACCTTCTCTCCCTCCACCTTAACTCCCATCACTCCACCATTTTCGTTTCTCTCGACCTTCAAAACGCGTAAGACCGCATATGGCATCCCGGTCTCCTCTTTAAAATCCAAACCTGCGCCCTGCCTATCAATTTTGTCCATCTGGTCGCTTCCTTCCTTCCACGCCATCCTTCCTATGTCACCCTCCATGATACCAACTCCCATAACTTTTATCCCACTGCTTGCATCCCCCAGGGCTACGTCCTCTCCCCTCTCCTCTATCCCCTGTACACCGTAAATATGCCCTGTCCATCTCCTACGATATGCTGATGACACTGGCTTCCTGGCTCTCTATCGTACCCTTCAACAGTCCCAACATACTCTCCAAACCCACCCTTACCAGCTCACCAGCCGGGCTGCAGTGGCCGTGCAGTTCTAGGGGCTTCAGTCTGGAACCGTGCGACTGCTATGGTCGTAGGTTCGAATCCTGCCTCTGGGATGGATGCCTGTGATGTCCTTAGGTTAGTTTGGTTTAAGTAGTTCTAAGTTCTAGGGGACTGATGACCTCAGATGTTAAGTCCCATAATGCTCATAGCCAGTTCACCACTTGGTGCAACCAGTGGTTCCTTCGTACCAACTCATCCAAAACCCAGGCAATCATCATAGGCCGCACCATCTGCTCCTTCTGTCTCCATGCATTCTATCTCTCCATTTATGGCCACCCCATCTAGCTCACTCCCACCCTGAGATGCCTTGGCCTCACCCTTGACTGTCACCTCACCTGGACCCCTCATCTCCTGACCATCCTGTAGCAAGCCCATTTCCTCCTCCACTTCCCGCCTGGCAAGACATGGGGATTGCATCCTTCCAGCCCTCATCTGCCCTGTCCCCTGTTATGCCAGCATTGACTGGATCTTCACCCCTCCCCACTTTTATAAGGATCTCCAAATCCTAGAATGCCACATGCTCCACCTTGCCTTCCAAATCCGCTTTCTGTCCCCCACATGACTCGTGTATGACCTCATCCCCTTCCCCCACCTCCTCCTTTTCCTCCAACATATCTGCATCCTTTACACTGTGCACAGGCTGGTCCCTCCCCCACCCCCTGGTGTCCTCCTTCCTCTTCAACCCCTGCCCATTAACACACCTCTGTTACTGTATCCCTCCCTCTCTCCACCTCTACACCTTCCATCCCCTTCATCAGGGCAATTTCCAGCACCTCCCTATCCAGGCTGGTGAACTTCGCCATTAAAAAAAAATGTTCATATGTGTGTGAAATCTTATGAGATTTAACTGCTGAGGTCATCAGTCCCTAAGCTTACACACTACTTAACCTAAGGTATCCTAAGGACAAACACACACATTCATGCCCGAGGGATGACTCGAACCTCCACTGGGACCAGCTGCACAGTCCATTACTGCAGCGCCTTAGACTGCTCGGCTAATCCTGCACTTCGCCATTATATCTACCCTTCCTACCAACTGTAGGCTGGCCTTGTCCCCCCCCCTCTCCAGAGCCTCCATGTTTCCTCTCCCCCCCTTCCCCCAGAGCAGTTTTTCCTCCTTTCCCCCTCCTTGGCTGTTTCCCTCCCCCATCCTTCCATCCCCAGCCCCCTTCGGCGCGCCCCACCACCTATCTCCCCCTCTCTCCCACCTCTAGCATCACCCATCCCTCTTTCTCCCCTTCTCCCTCATCTCCATACCCTGTTAAGATCCTCTCAGTTTGTTTGTTGTTGTTGGTATGCTATGTCTGTTTGTGTTTGATACAGTTCTCCAGTGCCATCAAGAGTTGTGATTTTAATTGTGTGCTGTACTTGTACATAGTGTTTCTGTCCATGATTGTTCTGTGATACACTGCCCATTGTAACTTTTATGCTTCGTCTGTACTTCACCTTGTGTTCTTTTAATTGTCCCAGTGTGTGGTTTTTTTGTGTGTACTACTTTTTTAAGGTTTTTGTCTCCGTTGTACAGTCGTCCCCTTTTTGCCGATTTCTTTCATAATGTTCCCCCTTTTTATATCTATGTACTGCCATATTTTCTCCTTTATGTTATTTTAAATGTCTTCTGTTTTATCATTAATGTCTTTCAGCTTAAGAGAAGCTCCTATGCTGCTGCCAGCCTGTCCCAGATGGGGAACTGAAGTACAATAAAGAAAAAAGAAAAAAAAACCACAAACCACTGATGATTTATCCGAAAGCTAGTATTTAATGTGAATATCTGGATAGACTGGTGCAAGTAATTCTGGCCCAAGTCGAAAGGAATATTATAAATTCCCAGCACCCTCATTCCAAGATTATCTTTAATGGATCGTAATATTTATTTAATTTTACTGGGTAGCCTGAAGACTGGTCTGAGTCCTTGTCTGTTTATGATTCTACTTATCTTGAGTCTTAAACACCTACCAATCTTGGTAGGTGTTACAGTGAAGACTGGAAGCCGTGCTACCTGTTGGTCCTCTTGGATTGTTCGAATGGTGTCGCATCTTTGTTTTCTCAACAGCGTTGATCTAATGGCACGGACAGAATACCTGTTCCTTCTGAACAGCGTCTTCAGAAGCTTAATCTACTCTTGACAAGGAAAAAACACAGGAATACTTCTCGCAGTGCATCGCCTACTGCAATGGATGGCGCTGCGAGCAACGCTAGATACGGAGCACAAACAAAATCTATGGACGCCGAGTGCATCATCTCTGTACGCGCCATAATACCGTAAGCCAGCCAGTCGGATGCCGTTCTGTGAGTACGAGAGAGCGAACCTCGCCAGTTCACGACAGTCAGCTTTAGTCCCTGACGAAGATGATGCTGGAAATCATCGAAACTTTGGAATTTTATCCTTATTTGACACGTGACTACTCTATCACGAAAAATGTCGTAGCCACTTTTAAAATTAACTCACTAGCGACTGCCGTTTGATGTCGACATAATAGTGCTTTGTCATACAGGACTTTGTAAACGACACGCTAGGACAATTTGAATCTGCTTGGCAATAACATGCACGATATTCTCCAAGACTATACAAGTATTGACCTACAAAATCGCGACTAGAAAGTCATCAGCGACTATTTCATACAGGGTTGAGAATATGCACAACCAGAAAACAAACATCCTTCTACTTATCATTCAGAAAGGTGAAAAGACGTAATGACGAGACATAAACTTTGTTGAGTTGTGTTACCAACGACTAAGTCTGTAGGTATTGTCGTAATCAAAATTGTACTTCACAACACCAATTAAGATTACTGTCTACATGACTGTTCATATTCTGAAATTGTCGATATGTTATAAATGATTAACAACCTTTTGGGATACAGAGATGGAACTGCCGTCATGTAGTGCACAGTGTCAGGCACTTTATGTCTCACACAATGCTGCTCCTGTTTATAACTTGTCTGCTGACTGTGATATCAGATGTGTCACTTTTTCAAATATTAACAATTTGATGTTAATATGTTCTACATACATAGGTTCCTAGAGCGCTGACTCTCTCGTAACGCTGGTTGAAATAATTTTGCAATGATGCTAACTCCTTAAGAACGCATTTTTCCGAATGTGCTAAGTCTCCTTCTGCCGCTAGTCAGGTCTTGGGACGAGCCCATCCCTTTGTTGGTATGGGAGGTCTTACTTTTAGTATTTCCACATTATCGTCGGACCAAGAATCTAGAACATTTCCTACAGTTCGCTCCGACACTGACATTATTGAATTGCATTTCTTGGCTCATGACAGTGAAGTTAACAAAGACTGGAGTACCAATAATGCTTGAAGCATAGAAGAGGATGGATTGCATCCCTTATAAACTGCGTTGTTCGAGATGCTAAAAGGTATTCTTATGGCTAGATAAGATCTGAAGGCCAGATGAAAAACATAGAGCTTCAGACTGCGAGACAAGCTGTTGGACATTGCCATGCCAGGCAGAAATGTTTATGTAAATATGACTAAGGGGTTCTGTGACTGGCTCACAGTAATTATTTCGGTAGAAGGCTCGATTTCCTGCGCTTGCCTACGTGCAAGGCTTTTGATAGCTATGGTTGGAAACCTTTCACGTAGTGGGAGATATTTTCTGCCTTATTTCCCGTGCAACACTATTATTAGTTAACCATTACAAAACCCACAAGAGCAGAAAATTGTGAAAGTTGTTTATAAAAATATTATTGGTCAGAACTCACAAGGTCTGCTGCAATTGGCTGGTGAGGATGCGATGCTGGCAGGGCTAGCCAAGCGTGACAGAGTTAAGTCAGAACAATCTTGCTGCAGGGATATGATGATGATGTTTGGTTTGTGGGGCGCTCAACTGCGCGGTTATCAGCGCCCGTACAAGTTCCCAAACTTTTCTCAGTCCAATCTCGCCACTTCCATGAATGATGATGAAACGATGAGGACAACACAAACATCCAGTCATCCCGAGGCAGGTGAAAATCCCTGACCCCGCCGGGAATCGAACCCGGGACCCCGTGCTCGGCAAGCGAGAAGGCGAGCGCGAGACCACGAGCAGCGGACTGCAGGGATATCAAAGAATAAACTTGCTTCAGTTACACTGTCGAGTACGCTCTTCAGCCATAGAAGATATTCACAGTGGGAGATGTCTGCGACTTAGAGCAAAGTACGGAAGCCAAGCTAGACTCACAATTTCCAGCTGCTACTGCAGCCACCTTCCACACTTGCTCTGCTTAAGAGTGGTAAGCATACCCTATCGATGCAGCCATTGATACAGGCGATGGGGGCGCAGAGGTAGTTAATTTACATCAGGGTTTCATTATACAGATTTAACGTTCACAGTCAGCTGGTTGCATCTACCATGGGATATGGCGGAAGTACTGCTTTTTCAGGGACCTTTCTTCAAATCGCTAACCATTTTGCAGTCGTTGGCATCATCCACGAGATAGTTTCGGACTCTGGTTTGGTGTGTCCACTCATGTGCCAAGTCTGTAATTCCACTTTACGATCGCTTGTCCACTTATTAATTTTTTTTCTTGATTCAGTGGGTAAATAATTTTGTTTGATATCTTATGGTAATAAACCAACTGTTTTAGTAACTGCTACTTTTTTGTAGTTTGATGTGGCCCTTTACTACTACATCTGTGGGAGGTGTGGCACCTATATTATCATGCTTAATTGGGCTACACTAGTACTTCAATTTTTTTACCTTCACTACTGCAATCATGCTGGCATATAGTCTGCAATGATCATATATCGTAACATTAAGAGATATTCAGATGATTCTCATGTACATTCTCCATTTCTATATGTGTTGCTCAATAATGGTCATAAAGACTGAAATTAGTAGCAAACAGAGGTTTGGTTATTAGAAGTTCACGAATTATATAAAACTGATTTCATTTCTTCTACTTTAGTTTCTTGGGATCCAATCCCTTCCAACACTTTGCTGGAGTAAAACAATTCAGCCAAATGTAGAAATGATGATAATGGAAATTTTTGAAAATCTCTTCCTAATTTCACCTACCCTTCCCCAACCTTGCCAACCAGGCGAAATTAGGAGCATATTTTCTAGGAATTGCTGATTCACTACACAAACCAACTGTAAAGTAAAAATGTTCCAGTATTATATGATGTGGGTAATATTTAAAGACTAACACATGAGTGACTGAATAGTTTTGCAGAAAACAGCAGTAATATATTTGAAAGGAATGAAACACACTTTGGCCATAAGAACTGTAATAAAATTAAAGGAACGATGTAGTGTAACAAAACACGTACATATGCAATATCATTCATATTTCAGTCATACTACTCATAGCTACTTGTAGTATATTTGCATAAATCACATGCATTTATATCAAAGCAACTAATTAAAGAAAAATGAATTAAAGTGATGTTTTGAGGCAGAAAGAACAGATTTATTCCTTTCTTCTCTCAAAATTTACAGTTCTAGTTGAAACAGGAGTGTCGTACTCAGTCCTTCCCGCTTACATCGCTATAACTGCTTTTAGCAAAACATGGGGGCGGATTCTACTGTGTCCACGTCCGCATCAAGGTCTTAGTCTGAATCGCCTTTTGGAGATTCTTCTTCTGAGTCGTCACTCCTTGCAGAACATGAAACCTTGCGTTCCCTTTCTCTAACTGTCTTCAGAGTTGCACGAGAAGAATATTTTTCTTCCTTACAACCATCAAAATGATTCAGCTTTTTCTTGGGGAGGTCGTCTACAATGTCTTATCTAGACTTCTTCATTTGCGAGTTCGTTCTTGCACTTTTTACACTGGTCTTAGTCGCTGTACACGATGGTGATGGAAACATTATTAAATTGTGGAGGAGACTTGAGGGAGATCGCAGCATTGCTATAAAACTGAGATAAGACCATCTAACATCGAAGGTGTAAAAAAGTTTGTACAGAGCGATTGTGTGTGGGCAATATTCAGCATAAAGGTCGGGTTGCACATTTAATAAAGAAATAAAAAATTATAAAAAGGGGTTTGAAAAATATAATGTCTTTGCAGTCTCAATTTGACTCTCTCTTAAATGATTTCAAGAGAAAGAAAGTTAGTTTGGACTTGCATGGTTATTTCCCTATGAAAATGGAGGTCAAAACAATAATGAAAAACCTTTTGTTTTCTTGTTTAACGCGTGTAAGAAGTTCGGCGCTATTACCATGATTAGTGATTCCCAAAATCTCCTAAATGACTTCATAAAATCACAGATGAGCAGCATATTGCCCACAGAACAGGTACAGGTGATTTTAAGCGTGGTAGTGATATCGCGAAAACTGGTCCTATTAATTGTTATTTATTGGAAAAGAAGTTGGACGATAAATAGCAGAGCTCCCTACCCTTTGAGCCATCTCGAACAACCTAGAGCCCTGGAATCAGCAAGCATGATAATTTAGCTTGAAAGCATGATACCACAAGTGACAACACAAGCCATGCCCCCTTTTAATGGTGTCACAGTGGCGGGAAATTCATAATTCTAGCCATGAAAATGAAACAGCCAATGAATGACTGCACAGTATTTTACCGACCATAAAAATTAACAGAAAATCATGCCATGTTCAAAATGAATTTTGTGTCATGTTCTAAAATATCTGAGTAACTTGCGTTATCACACCAACCACCTACACCCACACCCACACCCACCCACCCAGCCACACACACACACACACACACACACACACACACACACACACACATAATTGTTATATCAATTATCACAGTGATAATTCCACATCTAAAATGATTGTCAAAAAAACACATCAACAAACCACACGATGTGAGTCATGTATCACAATGTAAGTCCTTCCACATTTAAAATACTGCGTACTGCACTGGCCACACAAACTTCAGTCGGTCTTTGGCCTCACAAATCAGCCTCTTCCAGCGCCCACATCTAAAATGTCTACCCAAAATGTAAAGAGTACTACTTGCCGTATTTACATGCCTGAAATGAATGTAAAAATATATCAGAAATACTCTTACAATGCTTACGTCAAGTGTCATCATGTTGAAACTTCCTGGCAGATTAAAACTGTGTGCCGGACTGAGACTCCAACTCGGGACTTTTGCCTTTCGCGGACAAGTGCTTTGCTACAGAGTGAAAATCTTATTCTGTCATAATGTTATTACCATGTCTTACCTGGTGCCTTAGATATAACTGGACTCTGAAATTAATTTCTACTATACTATTTCCACATCTAAATATTCTGTAATATTTACCAAAATACATAAAAATATTGACATTTCAGTCTCAGACATACTTGAGGATACGTTATTGTGTGCACAAAGGTCGAAAGTTGATCGTATGACGTTACTTGTTAAGCTTATCGACAAGCTTAGTTTGATCATTGTGTCACACCTTAAAAAAAAAAAAAACAAAAAAAAAAAAAAACAGAAAGCGTCCGTATTATTTTCAAAATGTGTAAAGATCTGTTCTATAATATTACAAAACATACGTGGCGGTACCGCTGATCTCACCTACAGCTTAAAGTGCTCTTGTGGATAAGAGTAGTTTGATCCTTGTACTAAGTTAAACAGCCTTAGTCGTGTGTGTAAATTGTGTGTGTTAATTATCAAAAGCTCACCTTTATTCGTCCGCAAACTGGTAGGAACCATACAGGATGCACTGCCCTAGGTAATAAAGACTGCTGGCCTCCCTTTATGCTATTCAGCAGAAGATTTTGCGTACCCGGTATGGCATAAGACACGTCAAGCCGAGCTGGTCGGTATACCTTTAACAAATCATATCATCACCTTACCTGAAGTCAACACTCAAAAACGAACTATACTGTCTTGCTAATATAGCAACACCGTACAGTATATGGACGGTGGGGCCCAGACAGAAGAAAACAAAGGCACAAGCCTCCGCTTTGGACCCACTGTATGACCTCCTGCCAATATATCCACGGCTTAAATCTAGGAAAAGCTTTCTGCGTATCACACTTAGCCTCGTAGATCACCTGTGGAATGAAAGAGCCGCGAATCTCAACGACTGGCCAACACCCAGAAAAGAATTCCCTCGGGGTCATACTGAGAAGTGTACGACGTGCAAGTCTCTCAACAGACTGACTGCCCTCTGAAGTTGCAAGTTCCAAAGAGATCACGTGCAGGTGGGGCCTTCGTGAAGGACAAACTTCTTATGAATGTGGACACCTGCAGACTGCTATCCACCTAGTGCAATATGGGGCGTGTCCATCCACTTGCACTAGGGTCATCTTCACTAGGCTAACACGAACGCACCGAAAGTGGCCAGCTTGTGGCCCACGACAATATAATCTAAAATAATACGATATAGGGTAAGGCGGTACAATTTCGATATCGGTACAATTCCGATCAACATTTGTCTGTCCTCTAGTGTTTGTAGCATTTGCCTTTGTGTGGCGTTGTAGTGTAGCAGGTTTCTACAGCTCTTCCTGTCTTTTCCAAGAATACATCACTTTGTGCTATGGAGATATAATTTTTTTCCTGTTAAGTGGTAAGTGAAGCTACTTAGTCTAATGCACTCTAGTTTCCACGCGCTTGCAAATTCTGTATTAGTAAGGTTAGAAACCTGTTTTCCGTCCGGGCGTGTTCTGAGACACCTACAGAGAGAGCCTCTGTGACATGTGCTGCCATCTCTTGGCACAATTCATTTCTATTTACTCGTGATTTCATTCGCGCCAATAGTACATTTTGATCAGAGAAATGGTGCAATTTCGATACCCTAGTACAATTTTGATCAATGCAGTTTTTTAGTTTAGTCCGTCACGATTGGTTACCATAGACATATTATACACAATTAATGCAAATACATTCTGTATATTTAAACATTTTCCTATTCGATTTTTTAAAGCCACCCCTTATTTTCTAGATGCCACGAAAACGATCAGAAAAGAAAATCTACAATAAATGGAGTCCAGTTGCATTATATGAGGCAATAAAGAGTGTAATGAGTGGACATTTGAGCCTTCGAGCTGCTTCAGAATCATATGACATTCCTTTCAGCAATTTACATGGTAAAGTGCAAATTAAAATGAAAATACAAGCTGGATTAACTCCAACTAGTCCTATAGAAAACAGAATTGGTCATCCAACGGTACTCAGTTCTGAAATGGAAGATGATTTGGTCCAGAGAGCTTTATTTCTAGAATAGTGAGGATTGGGTCTGTCGCCACTCCAGTTAAGAAAAGCTGCATTTCGATTAGGTGAGAAAAATAATTTGAAACATCCATGGAACTTAGAAAGCAAGGTTGCTGGAATCGGTTGGTTTAGAGCATTTGTTGAGAGACGCACTCACCTTAACCTGAGAAAACCCGAGTGTACTTCGCGAGCCAGAGCTGAAGGCTTAAATAAAGAAAAAGTAAGCAAATATTTTGAGAATTTAGAAGAAATTTTAAAGGAGTAATATTTGTTTGATAAACCAGAGCGTATTTATAATATGGATGAATCTGGCTTTCCTCTTAACAACAGACCCACAAAAATATTAAGCCGTAAAGGAAAAGAAGAAGTTGTTTCACTAACAAAAGTGGAAAGAGGACAAAATGCGACTGTTGCTGCATGCATGAATGCAAGTGGTACGTATTTACCACCAATGGTAATTTTTAAAGCAGTGAGGAAGCGCTCTGAATTTCAAGAAGGCACACCTCCTGGTTCCATTACGGAGATGAGTTACATTAATGAAGAATTATTCATGGTCTGGCTTCGACACTTCAAGAAATACAAAGCAATGAGTAGCCCTATTACACTTCTTATTATTGACAACCATGGCAGCCATACCAGCTTAGATGCTGTAGAATACTGTCGGTAAAATGGGATAGAACTTTTGGGATTGCCACCGCACAGTACACATGTACTGCAACCATTAGATAGAACTTTCTTCAAGTCCCTAAAAGCTCAGTATCATAGAAATACAACTGACTGGATTCATTGTAATCCCAATGAAAGCATTACAAAACTACGATTCTGTACTATTTTCTGTGATGCCTGGTGCAAAACTGCGTCCGTTGGGTGCACAATCAAAGGGTTCCAATGTACAGGAATAATGCTCTTTTGCAAAGACATTGTTGCCGAGAATAAATTTACACCTTCAACGTTATTCGAGGGTCCTGTTCCTTCAATCTCCACCAGTCAAGCTACTACCAGCATTATGGGAGAAGACCCCATATCTTCAAAAAATGTAACTGAAGAACACGCAAATCCGTAACGCCAGGGTCCAGTACCATTTCTCAGCACGATGCTGACAAGGACATTTTGCCAACTCCAGAGTAAAAATTATCGTCTCGGAAGAGGAAAACACAGACGTCAGATAGACACTTCAGATGAAAACCTGAAAAACCCCCGCCGCAAGAGAAAACTTTTTCAACAGGGCACAAGGAAAGCAATGAACAAATGCAACAAGAACAATAAACAGAAATGTACGTCTGTGAGTAATGATGAAAGTAGAGTAGCAAGCTTCAAATCGCCAGAAAACAATGAGAATAATTGTTTATTGAATTATTATAGTGCAGAATCAGTAGCTAAGGGTGACTGGATTCGCTGCAAAAAATGCAATGTTTGGTACCACGAAGTATGCGTTGGTGCCCGAGGGAAAAAGTGCTTTTTATGTGGAAGATGACAGCGATCGAAATTGTACCAGGAAGTGATCACAATTGTACCTAATGTGGTACATTTTCGATCGATTTTCTCAATTCTGTAACCTTTCTTTGTGTTTATACCAACATTTGTAATTGTCTAATATTTGTGTTACATATTCATTAAACATACAATAACAAGTGCGGTAGTTAAAATTATTTCTTTTCTCAATATATTTCCAGTTACAATAACATTTGTCCGAAATGATCGCAATTGTACCACCTTACCCTGTACACTGCCTTACAAAACAACTGAAGCACGCAGAAAGAGATGAGGAAACTAAATGGTACTTCACGGGTTGAGAGGATGTACGGCATTATTTTATTGATTAAAAAAATCGGGACAAATTTACGAAGAATTTGGCAGTACGAGCCCACTTATCAGCATGATGTTGCTGCCCCACTTCGGGCCTGAATGCAAGCACTGATTTGATTGGGAAGGTAGTTATAAAGCCAAGCCATTGCATCTTCTCCTGAGGCAAACTTGCCCACAGCTGTTGTAAGTAATCCTTGCTATCTTGGATACTGGCACTTGGACGGAGTCGATGTCCGATCTGGTGCCACACGTTGGGAATAGATATGGGGATCTTACAGGCCACAGGAGAACCTCAGTATCTCACAGACAGGTCATGGAGACACGTGCCCTGTGTTGACGAGTAGTATCCTGTACAGAAATGGCACCATGGTACTGTTGCGTGAGAGGCAACAAATGAGGGCGAAATATGTCCGTGGCGTACCGTAGTGCTGTTAGGGTGTCGTTAATCACTACCATCCTTTATCTGAAGTCATACCCGATGACTCCCCGCACTGTCTCTGCCTCTCCAAATACATAGGAAGAACGGGACATCTTCCAATATCACCGCCACACGCGCCCACCGATGGTCATCTGCAGAAGTGTAGTGTCGCGCTTCATCGCTGAATACAATGGGACGGCCATTGATCAGCAGCACATGCTTTCCTGTCACGGCACCACTCCTATCACTTCTGAATGTGGCCGGCCGGAGTGGACGAGCGGTTCTAGGCGCTACAGTCTGGAACCGCGCGACCGCTACGGTCGCAGGTTCGAATCCTGCCTCGGGCATGGATTTGTGTGATGTCCTTAGGTTAGTTAGGTTTAAGTAGTTGTAAGTTCTAGGGGACTGATGACCTCAGAAGTTAAGCCCCATAGTGCTCAGAGCCATTTGAACCTTTTGAACTGCTAAATGTGTTGTTGATTTAACGGCAGCCTATGCGTGAGGTGATAATTACTTAGTCCGGCTGCTTCTAGTCTCCGACCATTGTCGTGAGAGGTAACAGAATGTTGCAGGGAGCCCATTACTTGTTGTCGAATGTCAGGCGTAGATATGATGTTCTTGGTACGCAGTATGGTGATTCTCTCTTGTGGTGGCCAGACGTGGTTCACAATAGCCTTGACGACGAATGTACGTGCCCTAAGGTTCCCATACAGTTCAACATCTGACAACTGTCACATCCTAATGGCCCACAAATCTGGATATTGGGCGATTCGACCAGTCCGCCAACTGGAGACTCAATAAGAACCTCTTACAAACTCTGTCAGGTGGAGATAACGCTGTCTCACACATATACGAGGCATGTCCGTGTCCTCCAACATGGGAAATCTGGTGATATTCATGTCTCTTGCAAATCACACTAGGCCTAGTAAGGACATTATACGCGAACAACACGAAGTTACCAGAATAAGATTTTCATTCTGCAGCGGAGTGTGCGTTGATATGAAACTTCCTGGCAGATTAAAGCTGTGTGCCGGACCGAGACTCGAACTCGGGACCTTTGCCTTTCGTGGGCAAGTGCTCTTCTCATTCTGTAAACATCCACCAGGCTGTGGCTAAGCCATGTCTCTGCAATATCCTTTCTTCCAGGAGTGCTAGTTCTGCAAGGTTCGCAGAAGAGTTTCTGTGAAGTTTGGAAGGTAGGAGACGAGGTACTGGCAGAGTTAAAGCTGTGAGGACAGGGCGTGAGTCGTGCGTGGGCAGCTCAGTTGGCTGCCGGCACGGTAGCTCAGCGTGTTCGATCAGAGCCGGTGCCTCTGTAGTAAAATACTGAGTGGATGAGTGGAAGGATCAACAAACGAACTTGAACGGATGTCATGTGACGTCCGCAACGATCAGAAAAAAAAACACCGTTGGTAGAGCACTTGCCCGTGAAAGGCAAAGGTCCCGAGTTGAGTCTCGGTCCGGTACATAGTTTTAATCTGCCAGGAAGTTTAATATCAGCGTACACTCCACTGCGGAGTAAAAATCTCATTTTGGAAACACGAAGTTACATTGACATTCTCACATTCGACTATGTCTTGTGGGTGCTTCACCTCTTTTCTCAGATATTGACATATGTTTGTACTTATTCCTCCTACAGGCCTGTAGAATGTACCATAGCTGTGGTACTATTGACACAGGCAAATAAAAATCGTAGAAGGTGAATTGAAGTAAGGCAAATCAACGTTTACAGCATTTGTAGCTTCAAACTTGTGTTTGAAAACATTTACTGGAACGCATTTTTTGAATGTAACAAGGTTTACTGAGCCTGAAATACTATGAGGTGACAAAATTCATGGAATAGCGATACGCACGTACACAGATACATAATATCGCCTACACAAGGTACAAAAGGACTGTGCGTTGGCGGGGCAGTCATCTGCATTCAGGTAATTCATGTGAAATGTTTCCGACGTGATTATTACCGCACGACGGGAATCAAAAGACTTTGAACGCGGAATGGTAGCTGGAGTTAGTGTGGCACATTCCATTTCAGAAATCATTACAGAATTCCATATTCCTAAATACTGAGTGTCAAGAGTGTGCCGAGAATACCATATTTCAGATATTATCTCTCAGCGAGAACAACGCAGTGGCAGATGGCCACCAGCAACAGTGGCGTAGCGTAGAGTCGTCAGTGCTAAGAGACAAGCAACTCTGAGTTAAATAACAGCAGAAATCAACGTGTGACGTAAGACGAACGTGTACATGTTAAGACAGTGTGGTGAAATTTGGCGTTAATGGGCAATGGCAGCAGACGACCGACACAAGTGCCTTTGCTAACAGTACGACATTGCCTGCAGGGTGTCTACTGGGTTCGTGAGCATGTCGGTTGGATCCTAGACAACTTGAAAACCGTCGCATGGTCAATGAGTCCCGATTTCAGTTGGTAAGACCTGTTGGCTGGATTCGAGTGTGGCGCAGATCCCACGAAGCCATGGACCAGAGTTGTCAACAAGACACTGTGAAAGCTGGGAGTGGCTCCATAATGGTGTGGCTTGTGTTCACATGGAATGGTCTGGGTCCTCTGACCCAACTGAACCGATCAATGAACTGGAGATGGCTATGTTCGGCTATTTGGAGACCATTTGATGTCGCTCATGGACTTCATGTTCCCAAATAACGATGAAACTTTGATGAACGACAATTCGCCATGTCTGAACATTCTGGACAGTTCGAGCGAATGATATGACCTCCTAAATCACCTGACGTGGACCCCATAGAACGTTTATGAGACGTAATCGAGAGGTCAGTTCGTGCACAAAATCCTGTATTTACGGACGCCCGTAGAGGCAGCTGGGCTCAGAATTTCAACAGCGACTCATTAAGTCCTTGCTACGTCGAATTGCTGCACTACCCTCGGCAAAAGGTGGTTCGGTATGATATTAGGAGGTATCCCACGATTTTTGTCACTTCAATGTAATATTTACACCTTTTGCAGAAACCAGATTGGACTTATAGGAATCGAAGGACATGAAAGAGAAACAGTAGTTGAAAAGGGTATGAGACAGATTGTAGAGCATCCTCAATGTCATTAAATCTGAAAGTTGAGGAGACAATAAAGGAAGCAGAGGAAAAGTTGTAAGGAAACTGAAGGTAAAGGAAAAGAAATAAAATATTTGAAACATTTTAGTTTTATCAGAGGCGGCAAGGAGTTGAAGGAGCAGAAGCACGGAATGGGATGAGTTGACAATTGTTCATACTACGAACATTAACGAAAGTAAAATAAATGTAATGGAATGTAGTCGAATGAAATCTGTCGACTCGGAGGGTATTAGATGAGGAAATGAGGAACTAAAAGTAGTTGATGAGTTGCTATTTGGGCAATTGAATAATTACAGTTGGTAGAACTAGAGAGGTTATACAGAGAGAAGCGGTCGGTTGACAGAACTCATGCCGAGGGGTCAACAAACAGTTAGTTTGGTAATGGTGTGAAGTGTGGGGGGCAAAAATTGTAGAGGGAAGCAAGTCTTGAATACAGTAGTTATGAAGAGGTGACGCGTCTTGTAGGGACAGACTAGAGTGGAGAGCTGTGTCAAACTACCCTTCGGACTGAAGACCACAATGACTACACGAGAGTGTAGCAGAGATATTACGAGGTCTCCAGTATGGGGTAGACAGGAAAGACCTATTGTATCACTGAAATAGAAACTTTTGAAATTCTGAGGACAGAGATTTCTACTTCTGTAAGTGGCAGTCAAAAGAAAACAAGACAGTTGGGAAAAACAGTAAGTAAACTGTTTATCGTTTCAGAGGTAATCACCATGACCGTTAATACATATATCCCACTATTAGACAAGACGGTCAGTGCCTTCATGGAAAAATATATGGGGTTGCCTATGGAGCCACGATAGTAACGCAGCGTGCACCTCTTTGTCCGGAGCAACCGACGTCCACTAATTTCTCTCTTCAGGGCTCCAAAAATATGCAAATCCCGTGGGGAGAGATTGGGGCTGTATGGAGGATGTGTAAGGTCTTCCCAGCAAAACATCTGCAGCGCAGTCGAAATAATAGACACGCCAGCTCCAGGAAAGTTACGATGCCTTCCTTCTTTAACTGCAAAGGCTTGCTGCTCATCGACTTTCTCGAACAGAGCGCCACAATTAACGCACAACGGCACGTGGAAACTTTGTAAAAATTCAAGCACGTAATCAAGTTCAAACGCCCAGTAACGTAGACGAACAGGATCATTCTGTTGCAGGATAATGACCGCCCACATGTTACTCTTCAGACCACTGTGAAGTCCATGGCACAAGGTATTTAGCGTGGTAACATGTGTTAGGGTTATTCCTGTTCCATTCGCGTATTGTGAGTGGTAAGAATGACAGCGTCATTGCCTCTGTGCGTGCTGTAACTAGTCTCATTTTGTCTTGAAGGTGCTTCCAGAATGGCATGATGAATGCCTATTGTTTCTTCTCTTAATACTGGTTCTTGAAATTATCTGAGTAGACTTTTGTGTGACAGAATGAAATTATTCACTCTGCAGTGGAGTGTGCGCTGATATGAAACTTCCTGGCAGATTAAAATGTGTGCTGGACTGAGACCCCGAACTCGGGACCTTTGCCTTCTGCGGGCAAATGCTCTACCAACTGAACTACACAACCACGACTCACGACCCGTCCTGACAGCTTCGGTTCCGCCAGTACCTCGCCTCCTATCTTCCAAACTTCACAAAAGCTTTCCTACAGACCTTGCAGAACTAGCACTCCTGGAAGAAGCTGTGAGGACGGGTCCTGAGTTGTGCTTGTGTAGCTCAGTTGGGGGTCTGCTGATATCTCGGACAGCAAAGGCCCTAGCAGTAGGTGATGGAAATCTCACAGCTTACCTTGTGAACGCAGTGTCTCCTCCAGACAACATGGTGCAAGTTATGGTCGCCCATATAAATTATAGGTTGTCACATATTAAAACATATATTATTGAGAACAGCTACATCAGACAAAGGGTAAGGAACTACACGAACAACGAAGTTTATAAAGTACTTACGGAAGATACCGCCGTCCTGCTCCCATGGTGCTTGTTTCCTCGGGCAACAAAAATTATGAAAAAAGTGGGAGAAGCACGTGCCCGCGAAAGGCAAAGGCCCGAGTTCTGGTCTCGGTCCGGCACACAGTTTTAATCTGCCAGGAAATCTTGTGAGATAGTTTGCGTCTATCTTTCAGAGTCTGCTAATTCAGATTCCCGTGACGATCTCCCGAGAGTCAAACAAAACTGTGACCACTCGTGACGCAATTTTTTGTGTAGGCGAGGTTGTTATACCAAAAGATTGATGTTTTTGGTCGGTATTTCAGTCTATTCACTGATTTTAGAATCACATGAAGGAATGCCCCCTAGCTGTAACTGAATTTAGGTCGAAGCAGAATATTAGCTTAAAGAAAAAAGACAGGACAGGATCAAATCAGAATAGGGAAAGAAGAATTCTGCTTCTAGGTAGCAGTCATGGGAGAGGCGTAGGCTAGCAGCTTCAGGAGAAATTAGGTGAAGGGTACCAGGCCACAAGTTTTGTGAAACCAAATGCTAGTCTTAGCCAGTTGACAGAAAACCTAGGTCAGCTATGCAGGGACTTTGAGAAGGAATATCAGGTAAGTATAGTAGGGGGAGCAGGAACATCCTGGCTATAAATACAAGATATAGTATTAGGAGTGACCTGGACAAAATAGGAGCAAAAACTGGGCACACGAATGTGCGGTTGTGGAGGTCTTTCAGCGTCATGATCGGCCTTGGGTAAAAACTGCTGTAAGGCATGTTAACACCGAGTTGAACAGGGTGCTCCAGATACTGGCAAAATCAAACATGAGTGTTGTTCCCGTTAATGCTATTGGTAGGTGGTGATACACTACACATGGCCTGTGCTTAAAGAGGAAGGGAAAATATAAGTTAGCTTCTCTATTACAGATACTGCAAGGGGGGCCACAGTCACACAAGAGATGATCCCTGTCGTTAATGCGACCAGGTACAAGGTTTTTTTAGGTTAAAGCCGAAGTCCAGACAGACAATAATCGAGAAAAATAGAATATAAGAAGCTTCGTGTACAGTAAATAGGGATAAAGCTAAAGGTGGTTTCAATTTACTTCTTTAAAATATCAGGGGAATAAAAAATAAAGTAGATTAGCTGTTAGTGTGTTTAGATGATCTGAAAAATAAGAATGAGATTGATATACTTTGTCTGTCAGAACACCATGTAACTGTGGGGACGGAAAGTGTCAGTATAAATGGGTATAATTTAGCGTCTCACACTTGCAGATCTAGCATACACAAGACAAGGGTATAAGTACAAAACAGTAGAAGTAAGCAAATTTTGTGATGATGACCACTGTGAAGTCTGTGCATGTGAACTATAGCTAGATAATGTAGTGTTGATATTAGCAACAGTGTACAGGTGCACATTAGGAGGTTAGGAGCTATTCATAAAAAAGTTTGACCCCCTATTGTGTTGTCTGTCACACAAAAAGAAGAAGTTATTAATCTTTGGTGAATTCAGTGTAAACTTTCTTATCAATTCTGATATCAAAAATGAATTAGAAGTGTTATTAATGACATATAACTAGGAATCAGTGATCAATTTCCCTACATCTATAGCTCAAGACATAGCACTGTAATAGAAAATGTGCTTGTGGAGCAAGAGGATGTAAAACTAACACATGCTAGCCCTGTGATAAATGGGTTATTAGACTGTGATGCACAACTGAGTAACTTACAAAACTTAGCAGGGTGAACAGTTCAGAAGCTATTAAATAAAAGTGTAAGGCTTGTCACCCTGTATCTATAGAGCACTTCAGAGGAAGTTTGAGAACTGTTAACTGGTGAAATGTATATAACTAGTCAAATGCCAATGATAAATGCAATATATTTCTTGATACATTTATATCCCCTTGTGAACACTGTTGCCCCAAAATATTTACTAAATGCAAAACCAAACAGTTTTTAAAGAAACCTTGGATCACTACAGGTATTAAAGTGTCTTCAGAAAGGAAAAGAACATTGTATGAGGCAGTAAGAGTTTGTGAAGACCCAGAAGTAATTTTACGGTATAAAAACTATTCTAACATACTGAAAAAAGTTGTCAGAAAATAAAAAAAACGTATATTAGAGATGAAATTAACAACTCGAGTAATAAAATAAAAGCAGTATGGAGTACTGTTAGAAGGGAGAAAGGAAAAGTAACCACTGGGGTAGATAGTATTACAATAAAAGAGAATGAGACCATCTTAACCAACAGCACACAGGTAGCTAATGCATTTAACAACCATTTCTTAGGTGCAGGTGAAAAGGTGATGAGAATAGTTCAAAAGCAAAAGCCAAGCAGTACATGGAAGAGTCAGTTTTGAGAAATCCTAGTCAGATTATTTTCATCTAACAACCTCTTGTGAAATAAGGAAAATCATTAAATCCTTGAAAAATAAATGCTCTGTTGGAGTAGATGACATCTCTAACAAGATATTAAAACAATTTGGCGAGGTTACAGCTGATGTTATGAGTCACATCTACTCATATAATGCATCACTAAATCAAGGTATTTTCCCAGGCAGTTTAAAATACGCCATTGCCAAGCCTCTCTACAAAAAAGGGGACATCACAGACGTCAATAATTACTGGCCAGCATCGTTGCTCACAGCATTTTCGAAAATTGTTGAGAAAGTAATTTACTCAAGAGTGGTTAGCCATCTCAGCAGTAATGGGATAGTAAATCACAGTTTGGATTTCAAAAATGCTGTTCACTGAGACAGAAATATACAATTTCACTGCACACGTAGTAGTAAAACGTCACCAATAGAAATTTTCTGTGTCTTACCCAAAGCATTTGATTGTGTTAACCATGGCATTATGTTACAGAAATCACAATTCTGTGGTATAAATGGTACAGCAAATGAGTGATTTGAGTCATATCTACAGAACAGAGAGCAAAAAATTTCTTTGTATTGATTAAGTGATTTAAGGAACTTCCCCACTTCATCTAGCTGGCGTGAAATAACATTAGGTGTTCCACAGGGTTCGATCATGGGTCCCCTTCTGTTATTGATATTTGTGAATGACCTCCCTTCTTATCTGAAACAAGAAGCAGAAATGACACTGTTTGCTGATGATACAAGCATCATTATAAATCCAATAAAATAAATTCGAATAGAAAATGATATAAATAATGTCTTGGGAAATGTTATTGATTGGTTTTCTGGGAATGGGCTTGCCATGAACTTTGAAAAAAAAGAAAAAAACAGAATACATCCAATTTTCTATTGCAGGGAGTACAGTTCCTTCAATAAATATAACATATCAACAAAAGTCAGTAGCCAGTGTAGAGCATACTAAGTTTTTGGGTATACATATAGATGAGAATCTTAATTGGAAAATTCATATTTTGGATCTCCTAAAGCGACTAGGTCTAGCAGCTTTTGCAATCAGAAAAATTGCTAGGTTGGAGGATACAGAAGTTGGCAGAGTAACATACTTTGCATACTGTCACCCTCTGATGTCATACAGAATAAAATTTTGGGGTAACTCAACACTTACGCAAAAAGTATTCACTACTTAAAAGAAAGTGGTTAGAATAATGTGTGGGGCTAATAGTCGCAAATCTTGTAGGCATCTCTTTAGAAGGTTAGGAATTCTTACAAGAGCCTCACAGTACATTTACTCAGTAATGAAATTTGTTCTCAACAATATTGACCAGTTTATAAACAACAGTGACAGTCATGATTATAATACCAGAAGAAAGAATGATTTACACTATCCTCTACTTAACTTATCTTTGGCACAGAAAGGGGTAAAATATGCTGCTGTAAAACTTTTCTATAGATTACCAGATGAAATAAAATCTCTGACAGACGGCAGAAATAGTTTTAAAAATAAATTGAAATTACACCTCCTTAACAACTTCTTCTACACCATTGATGAATTCTTGAGTAGGAACAAATAAATCTATAGGTACAATATATGCAGCTTGTGCCTTTTTAGGGAATGGGATAGGTAATAAAAATTTTAAGCTTAAAAAAAAACCTTCCTTCATGTGCGCATTTCTTATGAACTTGACACGTTCCACATCATAACGGTTAGCGTGACACTAACCAATGTAGCACGTAACTAACTAACTAATTAACTAAGCAGAGTGCGCCATAATAAGTTTTCACAATATTCTACGTTTTTTGTTGTTTTCGACATGAGTTTATGTTTTGCTCAACGTTTGTAAATATTTAACTTTCTATTCATTTAAGTGCTTTATACCATGTTAAAGCGGTTTGGAATACAGAATTTTATGGTGAGTAAAATGCTATATACTCTTAGAATTATTTAAATAAGATGTGGGCAGTTAAGCTACACATGGTCGGTCGCGCACCGCATTGCACGTTGAAAGAATAAACCTTTTACCATTGAATATGTGATACAAATGAACTGAGTTTCTTCATTGTCTTAACAATTTTGCCTGTCTCGAAAATGTAAATAGTAACAGCTGCCATTAACTTCTATTCCGAAACTTGTGTGTTTTTGCTAATATACTTACTGGTTACTGGTACGTCGTAAAGTAATAGATAGACAGTAAAGTAGAGTATTACGACCGAGCCTCTATGATCGCTCCATTTCAAATCCCTACGAATTATTACACCCGCGGATTTGTATAAGTGGAGTAATTGTGACTGCCAGTCACTGATACTGGAGTTAAAGAATACAATGCTTGATTTGCCTTCTCTGAAGTGCATAATTTTACATTTCTAGATATTCAAAGCAACTAACCAGTCTTTGCACCACTTCGAAATCTTATCAGTGTCTGACTGAATACTTCTGCAGCTTTTCCTCAGGCGGTAGTTCATTTTAGATAACTGCAAGATCTGCGAAAAGTCTGAGATTTCTGTTAATACTGTCTGCCGGGTCATTAATATACAATATGAACAACAAGGGTCCCACACGCTTCCCCTGGGCAACGCCTGAAATTCCTTCTAGTTGCCCTTCTCCATCTACTCTCCATCAACGATAATATGCTGCGTGCTTCCTACCTAGAAATCCTCTACTCGCTCACAAATTTTGTTTTACACCCGATATAATTGTACTTTTGTTAAAAAAAAGCGTTGGCGTATTACCGAGTCAAATGCTTCTCGGAAATCAAGAAATACTGCATCTACTTTTATCTGCCTGACCTCCTTAATATATGACTTTCACGATGTCATGTAACAAAAGCGCAAATTCGATTTCACGTGATCGATGCTTACCGAATACATGGTGTTTTTCATGGAGGGGGCCATTCAGCTCGGAAAAACCTCATTCTGTTTCAGCTCAAGTTTCTTCAACAGATGGAGGTCAGTGAGACTAGGCGATACCTTTGTTGATGACTTCTGCTACTCTTATTATAGACAGATATGACCCGTGCTTTTTTATCCAATCACTGGGTACAGTTTCTTGTTCAAGGCATTTACAGATATTATGGTTAAAACGGACGCTAACTCAGCTGAAAATTATGCACAGATTCTGGCAAGAATTTTATCAGATCTTGGAGCCCCATTTTGTCTCAGCAATTTTATCTGTTTTCAATGCCACTGACACTAGTACACTGCTCAATAATATTAGAGGAACAAAATTTTAAAGACCTAAATTATTTTTCGAGAGTATTTGTACTGAAACAGATTTTTTTCTGGAAGATGAAACATTTATTTAACAGAAATGTACTTATCCTTTTCTCATCAGACATGCTATGACCATAAATTCAACACAATGTCGTAAACCAGACTGGAAATTCCTTCATTTAAGTCGCAACAAGGCACAAAAAGAAACATTTCAATACCTGGTAGACCATTCATGTCCCGGTATTACTGCCTCACATCTTCGAGGCATGCTCCTGACACGTCTCATCGCGGTATAAGTGTATATGTGTGTGTGTGTGTGTGTGTGTGTGTGTGTGGCCACTTATCACGGTATAAGTATATATTTTTGTTTTTATGATTATATTTTTTATGATTTTGGTTGGGGTGGCTTTAAGTATTGTGGGCTAGCATGAGACTTTTAACTAACTTATACCGCGATAGCAGTCGTACGGACATCTGCTGCTCCGAAGTACGTGCGATATAATATTTTTTAAACACAACGCGCGACTCACAGCTTTCCAATAAATAGTTTGCGTGAGCGCTGCTATTTAGAAAAGAAAATATGCGTATTCTTACGCAAACTGTAATTATTGATATGGGTCTCAGGGGCTACTGGTTATTTATGTACCCACCTACATAAAGATTAACTGAGATATTGCGGCGCTTATTGACTGAAAATATTTTCAATATTTCTTGTTCATTATTTGCAAGGCAAAACTTGAGAGAATCTCATCTGCCGTTAGGCTGCCAAACTCGAAACATATTTAACTCATTCAGTATTCTAGATATTAATACACGAAATCTATTTTTACTCTGTTAACACTGAGACTATTGTAATATCAAGGTAGAGAAACCTCTCACATTTACATTTAATATTATGACATGAAATTTTAATTAAACAATACAGTCAGCGTAATGGCCGACTAAATCCTGCTAGGGGAGGTGAGCTCCCTGCACTACGAAGTTCTGTAAAAACTTGGTTAATGAGAATTAATGTTTGCGATAATGAGAGGTGACAACTAAGTCAATAATACACTCTTTCTAATAACAATTTCTATTATATTTTGCAAAAATACAGATAAATCTTACGTTAATTATCAGACAGCACTACAATGGCGGCCTGCCGCTAGACGAAACAAAACAGGAGAGTCCGTTCAATCAAAGCATTGTCTCTGATCTTCCTGGCCTATGATACACAGAGATTATACCAAAAATCTGTGCTTTGTTAATTACATCGATATTTGTGTTTTGATAATAATAACTTACATTCTTTACTATTTGTTATACATGGTGCACACGTACACAGTCTTGAAATAATTTATAGTTCACAGCCGCGCAGGATTAGCCGAGCGGTCTAAGGCGCTGGCCCCGGCGGAGGTTCGAGTCCTCCCTCGGACATGGGTGTGTATGTTTGTCCGTAGGATAATTTAGGTTAAGTAGTGTGTAAGCTTAGGGACTGATGAGCTTAGCAGTTAAGTCCCATAAATTTTCATACACATTTGAACATTTTTATAATTCACACGTCTCATAACAAAAACTTCTTTTCCCATTCTCCAAATGTCCATTTACGTGACGTACCGTCACAGTCTGCGAACAATTTCTTGCGGAATTTTCTCCCGCTCCTCAATAAGGACTTCTGCAAGTTGTTCAGGAGTCTGAGATGCTACAGGACTGAGGTCATGGCTCAAAGCAGGCCAGTCTAATGTTTCAATCGCGAACCCCTGTAACTTTTCCATAGTGGCTACTGCTGAATGCGCTCTCGCAGTGTCTTGTTGCAGGATAAACTGGGGACCCATTACGAGGGCGATGGACAGTATATGGCCCAGTACAATCTCGTTGATGTACCTCTGAGCATTAAGTCGGCCTCTGAGTATCTGAAGGACCGATCGGCCATCAGTTGTGATGCCACCCCACTCCATGGCCCAGCCACAGCCGCATATGCCCATTTCCTGGACTCCAACTTCGTTTTACGTTCACCACGACGACGATAGACACTTATACGTCCGCCGCACCGTGCTAGGCGAAAGCGGGACTCGTCTGATTAGATTAGATTAGATTAGATTTACTTTCATTCCAATTTATCCGTAGTGAGGAGGTCCTCCAGGATGTAGATCATGTCAGAAAAACAACAATACATGACAAATATTTACAACTCAAACAAATAAGCTAATGTACAATTCTACAGGTCCCAAGTGGATGATCGTCATTTTTTTAGTGAACTCTATGTGAAAGAATGATTTTACAAATACTAATGCACTGAATTTAAAATAAAAAAGTTTTTATTTATTTATTTATAAGGTAATAAACGTGTGATACAACTACTATAATACTTATTTACAATGAAGACATTACTGCACTGAAATGGCGCAGAAATTAGATTGTACTTATACACACACACACACACACACACACACACACACACACACACACACACACACACTTCCTGAATAATGCACACCTTTTTGTACAAAACTAAGTGACTTTAAATCCTTGTGAAGATTATTCTTATTTCTAGTACTGATTCTATGAATTAAGCTGTTGGTTTGAAAAAGTGATATATTTTTAATGAAAAAATTCATTAAAGAATAAATATATTGGGAAGCAGTAGTTAGTATCCCTAGTTCCCTAAACAGGCTTCTGCAGGATGTTCTTGAGTTCACACCACATATAACTCTTACTGCACGTTTTTGTACTTACAAGGGAACATCCCCATCGCACCCCCCTCAGATTTAGTTGTAAGTTGGCACAGTAGATAGGCCTTGAAAAACTGAACACAGATCAATCGAGAAAACAGGAAGAAGTTGTGTGGAACTATGAAAAAAATGAGCAAAATATACAAACGGAGTAGTCCATGTGTCACATATGCAACATCAAGGACAATGTGGGTTCGGGAGCGCCGTGGTCCCCTGGTTAGCGTGAACAGCTGTGGAACGAGAGGTACTTGAATCACGTTTTTGGGAGAAAACCTAAATCGGGCAAGGTAGAAGAATCTTTTTATCCATTCGCCAAGTGTACAAGTTAGGTGGGTCGACAACATATTCCTCTTATGTGACGCACATGCCGTCACCAGTGTCGTATAGAATATATCAGACGTGTTTCCTGTGGAGGAATCGGTTAACCTATGACCTTGCGATCAAATGTTTTCGGTTCCCATTGGAGAGGCACGTCCTTTCGTCTACGAATCGCACGGTTTTGCAGTGCGGACGCAAAACACAGACCCTAAACTTATTACAGTGAACAGAGACGTCAATGAACGAACGGACAGATCATAACTATGGGAAAATAAAGAAAGTAAACTTTTCGCTCGAGGGAAGACTTGAACCAAGGAACTCGTTCCGCGGCTGCTCACGCTAACCACGGGACCACGGCGTTCCTGAGCTCACACTATCCTTAATGTTGCTTATTTTGCGCATGGACTACTCAGTTTGCATATTTTGTTTATTTTTTCATAGTTCCACACAACTTCTTCCTGTTTTCTCGAGTGATCTGTGTTCAGTTTTTCAAGGCCTATCAACTATGCCAACTTATAACTAAATCTGAGGGGGGGTGCAATGGGGAGGTTCCCTTGTCAGAAAAGTTTAGCTTCGCTTGATGAATTACCCCAAAAACTAATCCCATATGACATTATGGAATGAAAGTAAGTATAGTATGCCAGCTTTTTCATTCTTATATCCCCTATGTCTGACACAATTCGCATTGCAAATAGAGATTTGTTAAGAAGCTTCATCAGTTCTGTGGTGTGCTTTTCCCAGTTCAATTTATTATCAAAGTGCAATCCCAAGAATTTAACACTATCCACTTCTTCTACTGCTTGTCATCATATGTTAGGCGTATACTCGTGGGACACCCCTTACAAATTCTGAACTGCATGTAGTGTGTTTTTTCAAAGTTTAGGGACAAGGAATTGGCTAGGAACCAGTGATTAATGTCCACAAATATTTTATTAGCTGGTATTTCTAAGACTACACTTGATTTGCTATTTATTGCAATGTTTGTATCATCAGCAAACAAAACGAACTTGGCATCTGGTAATGTTATTGATGAAAGGTCATTGATATACACAAGAAAAAGTAAGGGCCTTAAAATGGAACCTTATGGGACCCCACATGTAATTTGTTCCCAGTTGGATGATGCCTGATAGCTTGATACATGTCTCTCTGTAAACAGTAGATTGCACCAAGGCCGCAGCTTCTAGTGCCTATGTTCCTTAGCAAATCAAAGTCCCCGGGTTCGATTCCCGGCGGGGTCAGGGATTTTCTCTGCCTCGTGATGACTGGGTGTTGCGTGATGTCCTTAGGTTAGTTAGGTTTAAGCAGTTCTAAGTTCTAGGGGACTGATGTCCAAAGATGTTAAGTCCCATAGTGCTCAGAGCCATTTGAACCAAATCAAAGTCGATCTCTCATGTGCCGAGCAGTCAGTCGAGGAACGTGATGAGCTCTTCTTGGTCTTAAACTGACCTCTTGGAGTCCGTTGCGTATTGTTTGGTCACCGATAGCAACCAGTTGCTACTCTTAGATCATTTTCTAGGTCCCAGCAGTCGCAGTGAGCCAGCGGAGAGAACGATTAACCACATATCGGTCGTCTCTGACCGATCTTCTCCGTTCTCTACCTTACCCTGGCTTTCTTGCGTATGTGCCAGTTTCACGAAATCGATTCCAAACCCTTCCAACAGCAGATGTAGCCACATTAACCTCTGTAGACACTGCACAATTAGTCCAACCTTCCTACAGTTAAGACACTGCCCGAACACGTTTTGCGTCAGTCAGATCCTCATCTTAACTGGTGAAACGTACACAAACACTACAGAGACTTGTACTCACTAGATGGGGGAGTAAGACATTTCGCCCTTAGGCTTAGCGTGATACATTTGAATACTGTCATTTAGCGTTCAAGAGTATTGTGGAGGATTGTTCTCATTATTAAAATGCGTCAGAAGACTACGATCAATAGTGTATATCTTACTCACGCACTACACACGTGGTACGCTCCATCAAATGTTTGTACCTCTAATTGTTTTCAGCAGTGTAGCTACATCACTTACTTTTGTAGTGGTGAGAGATATACACTAATTGCCATTAAAATTGCTACACCAAGAAGAAATGCTGATGATAAACGGGTATTCATTGGACAAATATATTATACTAGAACTGACATGTGATTACATTTTCACGCAATTTGGGTGCATAGATCCTGAGATATCAGTACCCAGAACAACCACCTCTGGCCGTAATAACGACCTTGATACCCCTGGGCATTGAGTTAAACAGATCTTCGATGGCGTGTACAGGTACAGCTGCCCATGCAGCTTCAACACGATACCACAGTTCATCAAGACTACTGACTGGCGTATTGTGACGAGCCAGTTGCTCGGCCACCATTGACCAGACGTTTTCAATTGGTGAGAGATCTGGAAAATGTGCTGGCCAGGGCAGCAGTCGAACATTTCCTGTTTCCAGAAAGGCCCGTACAGGACCTGCAACATACAGTCGTGCATTACCCTGCTGAAATGTATGGTTTCGAAGGGATCGAATGAAGGGTGGAGCCACGGGTCGTAACACATCTGAAATGTAACGTCCACTGTTCAAAGTGCCATCAATGCGAAAAAGAGGTGACCGAGACGTGTAACCAATAGCACCCCATACCATCACTTCGGGTGATACGCCAGTATGGCGATGACGAATACACGCTTCGAATGTGCTTTCACCGCGATGTCGCCAAACACGGATGCGACCATCATGATGCTGTAAACATAATGGATTCATCAGAAAAAATTACGTTTTGCCATTCGTGCACCCAGCTTCGTCGTTGAGTACACCATCGCAGGCGCTCCTGTCTGTGATGCAGCGTCAAGGGTAACCGCAGTCATGGTCTCCGAGCTGATAGCCCATGCTGCTTCAAACGTCGTCGAACTGTTCGTGCAGATGGTTGTTGTCTTGCAAAGGTCCCCATCTCTTGACTCAGGGATCGAGACGAGGCTGCACGATCCGTTACAGCCATGCGGCATAAGGTAGATGCCTGTCATCTCGACTGCTAGTGATACGAGGCCGTTGGGATCCAGCACGGCCTTCCGTATTACCCTCCTGAACCCATCGATTCCATATTCTGCTAACAGTCATCGGATCTCGACCAACGCGAGCAGCAATGTCGCGATACGATAAACCGCAATCGAGATAGGCTACGATCCGACCTTTATCAAAGTCGGAAACGTGATGGTACGCATTTCTCCTCCTTACACGAGTCATCACAACAACGTTTCACCAGGCAACGCCGGTCAACTGCTGTTTGTGTATGTGAAATCGGTTGGAAACTTTCCTCATGTCAGCACGTTGTAGGTGTCGCCACCGGCGCCAACCTTGTGTGCATGCTCTGAAAAGCTAATCATTTGCATATCACAGCATCTTATTCCTGTCGATTAAATTTCGCGTCTGTAGCACGTCATCTTCGTGGTATAGCAATTTTGATGGCCAGTAGTGTAAGTCTGGACAGTACATCTATATCTTCCTTAGTAAAGGAACATTTAAAAAGGGAGTTTATTGCTTTTACTTTGCAACACTAGATTTCTCGATTTCAGTTCCCGTACCATTTATCGTTGGTGCCACTGATAACATGCACATATGACTACAACTTCTTTAGATTTGTAAGAGACCTTTCCAAAAGATTCTGCTACTTTGGGCACTGAAAGTTACACGCATTGTCGTCTTGATGGGCAAACGCGTTTCATTCAGCATCTCCCTCTCTGTTCGAGAGTAACTGACCACCTTATAAAGATGACGATAGAGTTTACTGCTTTATAGAAGGCCATCCCATAACGATGACGTTAGAGACTATTCGTACCGAAGCTAACAAGCAGTGGTATTTCCGTTTAGTTCCTTTTCTGGTATAAGAATTAGACGAAAATCCTATTGATGCCTCCAACATACTTCAGACATCGGTTTGTTGAGCGTTACACGCGAGGCGTGTCCAGAAAGTAACTGAACTGTAACCATAACAGGCTGAGTTTTTTCGTTTTTTGTAGGAACACGGTAGTATGTACATCCACGTTTTAGTGTCCTGTTGCGTGAAAGACATCGGTAAGGAATCCCGCCAAGTGGGAGCAACGTGCTGTGATCCGCTTCCTACTTGCGAAAGGAAGAAAACGCACAGAAATTTTTTCGTGGATCAGAACGATTTTTGGCGAAGGTGTTACGAAGAGAACGATTGTGGAATTAGTGAAGGCAGAAAAAATGTTCATTACGAACAGAGGAGTGGAAGACCTTCCATTTTTATGAGCTGATATAAAAAATCGAGGAAACTGATCGCGAAGACCGCCGACTGACGGCGTATGAAACTTCTCCGATATTTCCAAAACTCTCCAGAACTCCCTTATACGAGACACAGAAACACTAGAATACCGGAAACTGTGCGCAAGCTGGATGCCAGAATAGCTGACAGAGCAGCACAAGAAAAATCGGGTCAGTAATAGCGCCTTGAGTTCCTTGAACGACTTTAATTGGAAGGTGAGGATTTTCTGAGCTTTGTTGTGACAGGGTGGCTGAAACCAAAAGAAGTCTGCCAAAAACTACATAACCACAATTTCCGACAAAAAAAAAGGTCATGGCCTCATTTTAGCCGAATTGCTGCCTCCAGCGGAGACCGTCAATGAACAACGATATTGTGAGACCATAGAAAAACCTAGAAAGGAACGTTGTGAACAAAAGGAGGGGAATGCTGACGAGAGGAGCGGGCTTATTCCGCGACAACGCCCGTCCTCACACAGCCTTAGCCACAAAGGCGCTCTTGGACTCACTTGGTTGGAATCTTTTGAAGCACCCTCCGTATTCCCCTGATCTGGCGCTTTAGATTATCGTCTTTTCACCTTCCGGAAGACACACGTGAATATAATCAAAGTTTCAGCCGACAAGTAGCGCAGAAAGAGATTCTAAAGTGGGGGAAGCAGCTTCTACGAGGACATAAAGAAGCTTGTACTTTGAACGGAGGAACAGCGATTAAGTGGAAAATAGTGAACAAGTATATTAACAATATCCTGTAATGCTTTTTTTCCGAATACACTTTTTCTAAAAAAAAAAAATATGAAAATCTAATATACTTACTTTCTGAACATGCGTCGTAGATGTGAGAGTAGCATCAATGACGTGTTGTGCTGCCTCAATTTTGGTGTTCATGGTCACATCCACCTATGAGCTATTGTACACAGAGAGACTAAAACGTTAAAGCTACAGATTGATTATATCTTTTTGGCGACCAAAATGCTATATTTAATAAAGTTTTGCATTAATTACCAGTAAGATTGCATAATCAGTCCAGTCCAGTCCATTATTGTTGTCGCTATTTCTTGTGTACTGTTTAATTTCGTAATGATTGTACAAAATGCACTGCGTCCGCAATAAACACGAAGTGCAGCACCGGGAAAACAGAAAGCGAGTCCAAGAGCTGCAAACTTCTACAACTGTTACACGCCGTGCAGTGGAGTACCGCAGACGTCAGATTAAAGAAGAGTAATTCATCACGCTGAACGGCGTACAAAAGGTCCTACTGCTCTTTCTCTTGTCGTAATTGGAGACTCTCGAGTCTTCTTTGAAGAGCCCGGCAAGCCTTCCTCGAGGGCCAGACGTCGCACTTCGCGAGCACGCCCAGAGATGCCGCCGCGATCGCCACCGCGAGCGGGGCGACCGCATACCCTCCGTTCCACGCGTTTACCGCTAGGTGGCTGCCTAGTAACAACCGGTGAGCGCCGGCCCGTTCTCGACCAGACGTCTGTGCTTGCCGGCGCGTGGGACGTCTGAGAATGGAATTCCCAGACGCAAAAAAGGTTCAGGAAACGGGTGAGCCGAGAGAGCGCGGTGAGTGGATGGGGGGCAGCCGCTCTAAACCACAGACGTTTTGTATTTGAGTACACAGCCGGTCACGACGAACTTGTAGCCGGGGCTCGATTCCACGAACTATAGATGGCTTGGGGCTTAGCGGACCGTGTATTGCGGCACTCGCAATTTATCTGGTCCGGTACATCTGCAGAGAGACTGCGGAGAGGGGAAAGAGAAAGGAACGGGCAAGAGTGGAGAGGTGGGAAAGGGGGGGGGGAGGCAGCGGGGAAGGATGTGCTATTTACAGTGCAGTCGCTAGCCGGAAGGCTTTCGACCCCCGCTGCTGAAGACGGGTTCTCGGCTGCTCCATTGGCGAATGAGGTAGGTCCGTTGCGATGGTGAGGGTGGAGGGGGGAGGAGGAGGACAGGCCTGGACCAGTAGGTTAGGAGATCTGAGTGGGGAGGGCACGTGTGCGGAAATACCGCGAATGCCTCGGTGCATCTGGTTGTGACGTACAGAGCCATCACACTAAGTCTCTCATTCATGGTCGTGGCCGGAAATCACCCACTCTTGGCGTTGTACGGTGCTCGAGGCAAATTACGTAGTGCTCCACATATTTACTTGGAAAATATTATTCCAAGTTATTCACGGAATTTCATGACATCCGCTGCAACGCGTACAGATGTATTATCCAATAGTGACTTACGGAAATTAGTATCAGACTGGGACTCGAACCATGATTCCCACTTATTGCGAGAGTTTCTCTCCTGTGCCAATCTTTTATATCACCGTAGCAACTGCAACCCATGTCTTCAATTTTTTGCTGGATGTGTCCCAGTCTCTGTCTTCCTCTATAGCTTTTGCCCTCTACAGCTCCTTCTAGTACCATGGAAGTTACTCCCCGATGTCTTAACACATGTCGTATCATCCTTTCCCTTCTTCTTGTGTTTTCTGTATATTCCTTTCCTCTCCGATTCTGCGGAGAATCTCTTCATTCCCGGTCTTATCAGTCCACCTAATTCTCAACATTCGTCTGTAGCACCACATCTCAAATTCTTTTATTCTCTCCCGTTCCGGTTTTCCCACATTCCATGTTTCACTCCCATGCAATGCTGTGCTCCATACGTCAGGACTAGTCTGCATGTCCTCCATGCTCCGTCTGTCATGGGTTATTTTGCTGCCTAGGTAGCAGAGTTCCTTAATATCCTCTATTTTGTGATCCCAAATTCTGAGGTTAAGTTTCTCTCTGTTCTCACTTCTGCTACTTCTTTCTTCGACTCTCTATGAATCCATATTCTGTACTCATCACATTGTTCGTTCTGTTCTTTACTTTCACTGACGGTAGGAATGTTGTCAGCCAACGTGATCACTGATTTCCTCTTCCTCTGAACTTTTAGTCCCGCTGTAGAACCTATATTTTAATTCCCTCACTGCTTCTTCTTTGTATAGACTGAACAGTAGGGGCGAAAGAATGCAACACTGCCTTATTCCATTTTTAATCCTCTTTTCTTCTTTCTTGTTCTACCACCGTTATTGTTCTCTATTGGTTTTGTACATAGTGTATATTACCAGTCTTTACCTATACCTTACCTCTATTTTTCTCACGATTTCGAACAACTTGAACCATTTTATACTGTCGAATGCTTTTCCCAGGTCGACAACTCCTGCGAATGTGTCTTGATCTTTCTTCAGTCTTTCTTCCATTATCACCTTCAACGTCAGAACTACCTCTCTGTTGGATTTACCTTTCCTAAAGTCAAACTGATCGTCATCTAACATATTCTACATTTTGATTTCCATTCTTCTGTACATTATTCTTCTCACCTACGTGGATGCATGAGATGATAAGCTGATGGTGCGATAATTTCTCGCACTTGTCAGCTCTTGCGGTATTGGGAATTGTGTGGATGATGTTTTTACGAAAGTCTGATAGTGCAACAGAATACCTAACGAAATGTCTCTGCCGTATTCTCTTGCCATTATTCCCAAATATGCGTAGAAAAAATTGCAGAAAAGCTTTTGTGGGAGAAGGGAAAGGAGGGACGCAGCTTTAGCAGTTCTGCCAAGGGCGTAGAATCACCTCGGTAAGGCTGTGTGTTCAGTATACGTACGATGTGGCGGTATCAAAAGCCACATCATTACATGTGTCAGAGTAAGGGTCGCCTGCCTCCGTTTGACCTATAAGAAAGAGTTAAACTTCTCAGTACTCCAAGAATGTCAACTATAATCTCCTCCACAAAAAGCAGGATAACAGTTTAACGTCAGAAAGTAGGAGAACGCGTGCGCGCCCACACATACATACACACACACACACACACACACACACACACACACATACACACAAATAAACAAACACTGCACATCAAGATACTACGGTAACAAGTGGAGTTTACTGTCTCCTCCTAGAAGCCGCCAAAGCTGCCTCGTTCATTTAACAACACCTCCACCTTCAGCCATCTCACTTTCAGCTCATTTTCTCCTTCTTAACTAAAGTTTGAAAACAAACAAGGCCCCGGGAGTAGACAACTTTCCATTAGAACTACTGACAGCGTTGGGAGAGCCAGTCCTGACAAAACTGTACCATCTGGTGAGCAAGATGTATGAGACAGGCGAAATACCATCAGACTTCAAGAAGAATATAATAATTCCAATTCCAAAGAAAGTAGGTGTTGACAGGTGTGAAAATTACCGAACTATCCGTTTAATAAGTCACAGCTGCAAAATACTAACGCGAATTCTTTACAGACGAATGGAAAAACTGGTAGATGCCGACCTCGGGGAAGAGCAGTTTGGATTCCGTAGAAATGTTGGAACACGTGAGGCAATACTGGCCCTACGACTTATCTTAGAAGAAAGATTAAGGAAAGGCAAACCTACATTTCTAGCATTTGTAGACTTAGAGAAAGCTTTTGACAATGTTGACTGGAATACTCTCTTTCAAATTTTGAAGGTGGCAGGGGTAAAATACAGGGAGCGAAAGGCTACTTACAATTTGTACAGAAACCAGATGGCAGTTATAAGAGTCGAGGGACATGAAAGGGAAGCAGTAAATGGGAAGGGAGTGAGACAGGGTTGTAGCCTCTCCCCGATGTTATTCAATCTGCAAATTGAGCAAGCAGTAAAGGAAACAAAAGAAAAATTCATAGTAGGTATTAAAATCGCTGGAGAAGAAATAAAAACTTTGAGGTTCGCCGATGACATTGTAATTCTGTCAGAGACAGTAAAGGACTTGGAAGAGCAGTTGAACGGAATGGACAGTGTCTTGAAAGGAGGGTATAAGATGAACATCAACAAAAGCAAAACGAGGATAATGGAATGTAGTCGAATTAAATCGGGTGATGCTGAGGGAACTAGATTAGGAAATGAGACACTTAATGTAGTAAATGAGTTTTGCTATTTGGGGAGCAAAATAACTGATGGTGGTCGAAGTAGAGAGGATATAAAATACAGACTGGCAATGACAAGGAAAGCATTTCTGAACAAGGGAAATTTGTTAACATCGAGTATAGATTTTAGTGTGAGGAAGTCGTTTCTGAAAGTATTTGTATAGAGTGTAGCCATGTACGGAAGTAAAACATGGACGATAAATAGTTTGGACAAGAAGAGAACAGAAGCTTTCGAAAATTTGGTGCTACAGAAGAATGCTGAAGATTAGATGGGTAGACCACATAACTAATGAGGAAGTATTGAATAGAATAGGGGAGAAGAGAAATTTATGGCACAACGTGACTAGAAGAAGGGATCGGTTGGTAGGACATGTTGTGAGGCATCAAGGGATCACGAATTTAGTAGTGGAGGGCGACGTGGAGGGTAAAAACCGTAGAAGGAGACCAAGAGATGAATACACTAAACAGATTCAGAAGGATGCAGGTTGTAGTAGGTTCTGGGAGATGAAGAAGCTTGGACAGGATAGAGTAGCATGGAGAGCTCCATCAAACCAGTCTCAGGACTGAAGACCACAACAACAACAACAACAACAACAACAACTAAAGTTTGTATTAGATAGGGCATTGGACTATAGTTGTCTTAGGTGTACTGCTGCGGTGGTGTAACGGTTAGGCACCCTCACGTTTCCTGAACTGCAGCACTAGCGTAGAGAACCAGCAACTAATCAGAATTCTCCGGTCGCGCACGGGGACGCACTGGCGAGCTTTTTCAAAACCTCTGACATCACTAAGGGCCTTTCACTTTTGACATGCAACACTTCTGAAACCTCACCCCATAGCGCTTAAAACTCTCATCCTACATTAGTGAGAGCTGCCAACCAATTCCTCGATTTCACGACATCCAAACAGCTTCACGGAATTATGTCTTATTCACAACTTTCTGCAAGGTAGTTTTTGGATCTGAATAAAGACATTTCATTTGGCCATTTACTTATCCCGCTATTGGCACTATTCTGTTAAAGAACTTCTTCGGGCAGGGCTTTCAGAAGTTTCTTACCAGAGATTGTTGTTTTCAGCGATGACTGTTAGAAGTTTCTTTCCAGAGGGTGCTGCTTCTGTCCAGGGCTTTAGGACTTTCAGGATTTCATACAAAGGGGGCTGCTTTTGGCCAGTACTTTCAGAAATTTCTTCCCAGAGGGTGCTGTTTCCGGCCACTGCTTTCAGAACTTTCCTTTCAAAGTATGCTGCTTCGGGACAGGACTTTCAGAAATTTCTCTCAAATGTGTTCTGGAAAACACCTGTTGTTATGGAAAGTCTCAAGCCGTTAAGCCAAATTAATCGGCTTCAGTCATAAATGATTTAGACATAACAGAAAACTCAGCCCACATCTTGTAATGCCTCTGATGGTGTATGAGCAAGGGCACGCGATCATTGGTTATCGAATGTTAGTCTCAGGGCGGGGGAGGAGGCGAGGGCAGTTAGAGATTTGCTTCATTTCCAGCTGAAATTCGCTCTTTGTAATGGATACACATAGAAAGTGAGCCTTCAATGTGAGAGCAGATACACCGATGGAAAAAAAATCGCAACACCGAGAAGGAGTTGTCTGGCAAACGAAATATGGTAGGTTTCTTTCTACATCTGAAAGATGATATCTATCCAAATTTCTGGCCACTGCGAGAATGCAAATCAGGTTTGCTTTAAATACGTGCTGCAACGGTCGTCAGCGTTAGTGACCTTTGAGACTGGACGTGCTGAGTTGACGTTAGTTAAGAATGCCTCTAAGGAAACAAAGATAGCATCGTCAACACACAACTGAGTTTGAACGAGGTCGTGTAATAGGGCTACGACAGGCTGCATGTTTCTTCTGGGATGTCGCAGAAGGACTTGGCAGGAATGTAGCCACTGTACCTGATTGTTGGCAGCGATGGTCACGGGAATGTACGGTCGCAAAAGACCGGTCTCTGGACGGCCACGCGGCATGACTGAGAGGGAAGAAAATCGCATTCCGCTATGGCTCTGGCGCATCGTACTGCATCTGCAGCAGCATTTTGAGCAGTAGCAGGCACCACAATGACACAACGAACTGTCACAAATCGGTTACTTCAAGGACAGCTCCGAGCCAGACGCCCTGTAGCGTGCATTCAGCTGACCTAAAACCAATACCATTTGCGACTTCAGTGGTGTCAAGCGAGAGCTGGAGGGCAGGGTGGGGGTCAGTTGTATTTTCTGATGAAATATAGTTCCGCTTCGGTGCCAGTGATGGCCGTATGTTATTTAGAAGGAGGCCACATGAGTACCTGCAACGAAACTGTATGCATGCTAGACACACTAGACCTACGCCTGGGTTAATGGTCTGGGGGGGGGGGGGGCGATTTCGTATGACAGCAGGAGCTCTCTAATGATTATCCCACGCACCTAGACTACAAATTTGTACGTCAGTCTGGCGATTCGACCTGTCGTGCTGCCACTCATGAACAGCTTTCCATGGGGTGCTTTCCAACAGGACACGGTTCGCCCACGTACCGCTGTTGTAAAGCACAGTGCCTTGGGCTGCTCGACCACCAGATCTGTCTCCTATTGAACATGTATGGAACATCATCGGACGACAACTCCAGCGTCATTTGTAAACAGCATTAACGTCCGAGTATTGACCGACCAAATGCAACAGCCATTGAACTCCATCCCACAAACTGACATCCGCCACCTGTAAAACGCAATGCATGGACTTCAGCATGCTTCTATCCAACATTCTGGCGGCTACACCGGTTGTTAATGATCCAGCATTTCACATTTGCAATGACTTACCTCGCTCTTACGTTAACCTGTGATTTGCAATGTTAAGCACTTAAATATGTTACCTAGACCAACCTATTTACGAAATTTCATTATTCTACAGTAATTATTTTTTGCTGTTGCAATTTCTTTCCTTCAGTGTATATTAGCTTTAGGTTAACAGATGGTCGGGCGACTGTGTCTGCAAACTCTTTCATTCATCTTGCGACTTTGTTTCCAATACTGTGAGCTTAATTCCTATTTTTAAATTCCTTGATTTTCTGCGACATATCTGTCTCGTTAGAATCCCTGTAAACGAGCTACAGAACGACTTCAAAGCGTCAGTTGGCATTGTTTCAAGAATCACTTTACCATGGCGTCGACACTTTGAAAGGGTACAGTACCGCCCGACATTGAAAATAGTACAACATACATTATTCTTGTCAGTACAACATATTTTTGTAAAAATAACTCAATTTCAATTAATACAGCGAAGCTGGATACCAGTGTGGGAAAGAATGACAATTTATTTATTTAATTGATCACATGTGCACTCCCACAAAATAAATCCCTGCATTCAGTTTGGTGAGATCTGTGAAATGAATGAATGTATGGCATGTCTGCTAACCGCAGATAGTGAATGTGAATATATGATCATCTTTGAGACGATCCTTTGGCCGCCTTTGGTGGAACCAAAGAGATGAAACTTACCGGAGCTTCGAGCGCCTGAAATGTGGCTGACCAATACGGTAGCAAGGTGCTCCCCCACTTCGGCAGAGGTGCGAGAGGACCTGAAGAACGGCCATGTTTCAGCACTCTGCCGCTGGAGAGACCTGTCTTAGGCATGCTCCGTAAGGACAAAAGAGTGGAGACATGGTATGCATGTGAAATACTTAAGAGTAGTTTAGAATAATAATTTCTCTATTTCAGGAACTTTTGTGGGGAGAATTAAATGTCAGGCAGGTAATATTAAGGGGATCGTAGTAATCTTCGGAGGTGACCAACGGTCACAATGAAACCACGTGTAGCAATAAGTTGAAATACTTCCGAGTGCGTAAGTTAAGCTGAATTACTAGCGTGTGTACTATAAGTTGAAATATTTAAGAAATGGCATGTGCAGGACTTGAAATTAGAGACGAGTACATCCACGTGGTGAGTACTGTGTGAGTCTCAATCTGTGTATGAGACAAAGGATAAAGAGAAGTACTCGTCCATGGTATCAGTTGAGGACTTGCGTGTGTGATGAATATGTTCTTAATATTACTTTGCGTGTTATGTTTCCGTGTGACGCTTGATTCAAAGTATAATACTCTGAGAGAGAAGCAAGGTGAGTCAGCCGTCTATCCAGCAACGCCACTTGGCTTGCATTGCACAGGAAGACGTGCATATATCGTCCAGAGTTCGTAGTAGGAAAGAAAAGTTACGAAGTGGGGCAGTGTCGTGTGGAACTGGGATGAATACTAATTGAAGTGGGAAAGCTGAAAGTGATGGGATTATAATGTTGTGACTATTCCTATGTTGTATTTCATGTTGCAGTGTGATGTATGTCACGTAATTTAAGTATGTGTGGTTTGCTTGAGAGAGTAGCAAGGTAGTTTCAGAGGTAGTGGGTTATGCATGTTCCTTTTGTACCGCTCGGTCTGGAGGAAAGTTTCGTGATGATGGTTGTGAGAGTCGAAGTGTGAGATATGCAAAAAAGATCCACCATCTTATCCAGAAAGTGCACTGTAGCATTAAATAATTACGAGACCATAAGATAGATAGTCACCAATGTAAAGCCATCCCCACTGGGCGGAATTTCTCATTTGTTATTGTTGTAGGTTATAGAATTTGTGTGTTTAGGTTATAGAATTTATCGGAATAAATAAGATAGTGAAAAGAAAAAGATTGGTGACCTTTTCCTTCGAATAGTGTATTGCCATGATACCCAGAATTTATAATGTGTGCGCCATTCATATGCAGTGCGATGGCCACGTGTTGATCAAAGCCGTTGAATAAGAACGAAAATGTGGTATTGCCAGTGCGTAGTGAACAGTCAGAGTTGTGTAAATTACTAATAGTCAGATGTGTGTTTCCGTTGCGCAATATCCAAGCAGGAGAATAACTTTTAACTTAATTGTGAGTACTAGAGTTCATGTTACTTGATAACAAAAAAATGAATCCACTCGCTTGGCAGACCACTCATCTTGCAGGCCTGACTGCTTGATGCCACAGTATGAGCAAGGCATGCGGGTGCCTCTCAACTTTTATATTTTAGGTTAATTTTTTCTGTGGGCTGCTGTCTAAACTATTTTCAAGCTGTCACTTCCCAGGATTTCCCAGTCGATCTGTTGTATCTGCAAATACACTTCTCGGTGTTTCCGCCGGATAACATTATGTAAATCCCACAAAATACTTCATCCAAGAAACTGTTGGAAATCTTCTGGTGGTTTCTGTAGTTATTGCTACAAGACGCCTCTGGTGATATTCGCTTGGCGGCGTTCAAGTTTATCAGGGCCAAGAGCAGGAATCATGCATGCCAGTAAACGGTCTTGCCACTGGACGACAACAATTAAAAGTGTATTTGCTTTAAAGTTAAGTTTCTTAAAGCAACGTTCTGAGAGCATTCTGGCTTCTGCAATGCTGCGCGCTATTCATTATCTATGTTTATACTCTGTAACCCACCTCATGGAGTATTGTGGGGTACTTGTGGCGGCAGTATCTTTCCCTCCTTCCCTTTTCCATGAGTGGCGCACGGCTAAAAAGATTGTTAGTGAAGCGCCGTATAAGCTCTAATGTCTCGAATTTTCTCGTTGTGCTCATTTCGAGAAACATATGTGGAAAAAAAAAAAATATGTTGCTCAATTCTTCGCGGAACGTACTCTCTTGGAATTTCAACAGCGAACATCTCCGTGATGGACAAAGCCTCCCTTTTAGCGTCTGATATTGGAGTTTGTTGAGCATCTTTGTAACGCTCTTGAGCCAACTAAACGATCCCGTTGCATCTTCTCTAGCTCTTCTATTAATCCAACCTGGTTAGACTCTCACACTGATTCGTTGGACGAGTGTTTTGCAGATTTACTCGTTCGTGGATGAATCAAGTACATTTTCTAAAGATTATCCCAAGGAAAGTCAATACATGACTACACTCCATACAAATACTTTCAGAAACGACTTCATGACACTTAAATCTATACTCTGCACTTCCTACTACTTGTTATATGTGATAATTCCAGTTTATGTCGCTCCGGACGGTACTCCTACATACATCACGGTTGTTACTGTACCAGTGATTTTTAACCAGTAGCGTAATCGAATAGCAATGTATTTCTTCACCTATTAGTACGCGCGATGTTGTTGTTGTTGTTGTTGTGGTCTTCAGTCCAGAGACTAGTTTGATGCAGCTCTCCATGCTACTCTATCCTGTGCAAGGTTCTTCATCTCCCAGTAACTACTGCAACCTACATCCTTCTGAATCTGTTTAGTGTATTCCTCTCTTGGTCTCCCTCTGCGATTTTTACCCTCCACGCTGCCCTCCAATACTAAATTGGTGATCCGTTAATGCCTCAGTATATGCCCTACCAACCGATCCCTTCTTCTAGTCAAGTTGTGCCACAAATTTCTCTTCTCTGCAAATTCTATTCAATACCTCCTCATTAGTTATGTGATCTACCCATCTTATCTCCAGCGTTATTCTGTAGCACCACATTCCGAAAGCTTCTATTCTCTTCTTGTCTAAACTATTTATCGTCCATGTTTCACTTCCACACACGGCTACACTCCATACAAATACTTTCAGAAACGACTTCATGACACTTAAATCCATACTCGATGTTAACAAATTTCATGTTAAATTTATTAACGGTCAGGCTCAACTACCGGTCCATGAACAATCATCGATCCTCCGAAGGTCTTCTTAAAAAAAAAAGGTTCAAATGGCTCTGAGCACTATGGGACTTAACAGATGAGGTCATCGGTCCCCTAGAACTTAGAACTACTTAAACCTAACTAACCTAAGGACATCACACACATCCATGCCCGAGGCAGGATTCGAACCTGCGACCGTAGCAGTCGCGCGGTTCCGGACTCCGCGCCCAGAACCGCTCGGCCACCGTGGCCGGCAAGGTCTCCTTAAATTTGGCTACAGCCTTCTGGGGCTGCGAGCTGCCTGTAAAAAAGAACTTGACTCCAAAAAGCCGCCGGCCGATGTGACCGAGCGGTTCTAGCCGCTTCAGTCCGGAACCGCGCTGCTGCTACTGTCGCAGGTTCGAATCCTCCCTCGGGCATGGATGTGTGTGATGTCCTGAGGTTAGTTGGGTTCAAGTAGTTCTAAGTCTAGGGGACTAACGACCTCTGATGTTAAGTCCCATAGTGCTTAAGGTCATTTGAACCATTTTTGTAAAAATCCTTTTGTAGCTCCTCACCAAGTATTTTTATTGGGGTCATCAGTCTTCTGACTTGTTTGATGCTATCAACCTCTTCATTTCACGGAAATACCTGCACGCAGCACCCTAAATTATTTGCTAGATATACAAGGGGCGTCCAATAAGTAATGCAACATATTGTTTTCTATAAACAGATGGGTTCTTTCCAGAATCCCAATACACCACATAATTTTCCACTCTTTTTCCTACGAAACCAAATTTTTCAACATTATCTTCGTTCGACGCGTCGGTCTTACGCCGCCTTACAGCCTATATGCCCACATGGTACGACTGTAGTGCTTGACGTCGGAGCCAATGTCTTGTTGCATGAATAACCTCCATATCATCCACGTAATGCTTCCCGCGGAGTGCATCCTTCATTGAGCCAAAGAGATGGAAGTCGGAAAGTGCGAGATCCGGGCTGTAGGATGGAAGACCAGTCCAAAGACGTTCTGTGAGCTCCTCTTGGGTGCGCAAACTTGTGTCAGCACTACCAGCAGAGACGTCAAGTGGTGCAGCGAGGTGTCTGATTGCGAGCCGTCGAATGAGAGTGTCCGCACGTTTCAACACTGCAAGACCTGTGTGTGGCCGGCCGTCATGCTGGAGATCGGACAGGTTTGCGCCACCTTGTTGTTATGATGACAGACAACTCGCCCAACGACTCACCGTGATTTTGTTCACTGCCAGGTCTCCGCAAACATTCTGCAAGCGCCTACGAATATCTGCGATGCTCTGGTTTTCCGCCATAGAAATTGAATGACAGCTCACTGCTTGGAACGCACCTCCGTTACAGACGGAGGTTTGAAGGCTACGTATTGCGCCGCCACCTGCCGGAACTTCAGGAAGCTATAGGGGCTGAGGCAGGGTATCACACCAAGTCCCACAACAAATTCCGCATTTATTCAACTGAAACTGGTCGCGAAATAAAAATGCACTGCATTACTTATTGAACGGCCCTCGTAATTCTCTGTCTTTCATAACAGTTTTACTCTCTTCAGCTGACTCTGTTACCACGGAAGTTATTACCTGTTCTTTTAACACACACCCAATGATACTGTATGCCCAAAAGTACCCTGATCGTACGGAGCCCTCACGATCTGTCTTTGCAAACGTTATTAAAAAAACATTAGAAAACTGGATTTCTAAAGATAAAATACGTCAACGAAAACGAACAGCAACTGATGAAAACTATGCAGCTAATAGGCTAGAAGAGGTAACGCGCGATCCACGTGTCACTACGAGGCAGCTTGACCGTGCAAACGGAATCAGTCAGAGAAATGTTCTGCGTATAATACGTTCTACCTCATTTCATCCATCACTTAACACTTCCGGGCTGAGATGCCGTGGTCCATCCATAAGACTCTTCCCTGACGTGAATGAAGCGATCACATGTATAGCAGACATTTTTCCTACTGATATTTTGGGATTATTCAGAGAGTGCGTTACAACAGCTTATTTTATTGGTTAAAACAGTCTTGGTTGCAACTTTATTTTTTTATTTTTCAACGACGCGTTTCGCCTTATTTAGGCATCTTCAGGTTATCTACATAGAAAACAGAGAACAAATACATCTATTTAAGAACCGCGATCGCGTTGTGCAGACGTGGATAACCTATAAGCATGTATCAACAGATCACCTATTGAAAGAGCAAATACCTTAATTTGCTATTTCTTAGAAGAATCCTTTAGTCAGTGCAGCCAAAGGGCATCGTCAAATATATCAGGCCAACATCGCCTTCGTTAAACTCAGCAAAAACTGGAAATATAAAATAGTAAAATCATCACCTTTTCTAGATGGACGCGAGAGGCACCAAGATCTGCATAACGCGTTCCCGTTCACAGGAGCGAGTAACAGAGTAAGATGGGGGCTCAGTTAGTAAGCATAATGTTTTTTATGAGCAGATTGACGGAGTGGCTATGGGAAGTGCTCTTAGTCCAGCTGTAGCTAACTTGTTGACGGAGAACTTTGAACAACTGGCGCTGCAAACAGCTAGAAAAAGACCAGCCAGATGGTATCGTTATATAGACGATACATTTGTAATACGGACCCATGGGGAAGAGGGACTGGATGCCTTCCTGTTACATCTGAATAGTATTAATCCAAGAATTCAATTCACTAAGGAAATCGATGGTCACCTGAACTTCTTATATGTGACTGTAATCAAACGAGAGGACGGATCATTGGGTCATAAGCTTTTCAGAAAAGACACACACACTGATCGTTATCTGCAGAAAGATTCTAACCACCACCCAAGACATAAAAGAGGGGTGATTAAAATATTAATAGACAGGGCGCACAAAATATGTGAACCAGCTCACTTAGATGATGAGATTGAACACCTTAGAGCGACTTTCAAGAAGAATGGGTAATCCAACAGAGAGATAGATCGTGCACTACGCTGTAGACTGACAGCCAGGACGGTCGAAGATCGACACCAACCCAAGAGGAAAGTGTTCTTACCATTCATCAGTAAGGTCACTGATCGCATTGGAAAAAATTTTAAGCAAGTACGATGTGGAAACTGTTTTCAGCCCCACCACGAAAATAAAAGAATGTTTAAGATCCGCAAAAGATAAACGACATCCTCTAGCTACACCAGGTGTCTATAAAATTCCGTGCAGTTGTGGAAAGGTCTATATAGACACAACAAAAAGAAGCGTCAACACCCGTCTGGGTGAACATAAAAGGAACTGCCGCCTCGGACATATTGATAAATCGGCTGTAGCGGAACATGTGTTTCAGGAAGGTGATCATGAAATAAAGTTTAGTGAGACGACCGTCATAGCAAGGACGTCGCATTATTATGCGCGAATGTACAGTGAGCCCATTGAGATTGCCAAACGGTGCAATAATTGTAATAGAAAAGATGAAGGCATTAAGCTGGATAAGATATGGATGTCAACATTGCAGCAACAGCGTGACAATCGATTAATTTCAAATGAGAAAGTTGGCAATATCAGAGATCATAGCACAGCCGACGTCACGTGATTGACAGCGGCGCCCTCTGGATGGCTTATATATACGGCGCTCATTAGTGGCCTCCAGGGTAGAGTACTTACAAGGGAACCTCCCCATTGCAACCCCCTCAGATTTAGTTATAAGTTGGCACAGTGGATAGGCCTTGATAAACTGAACGCAGATCAATTGAGAAAACAGGAAGAAGTTGTGTGGAACTGTGAAAAAATAAGCAAAATATTCAAACTGAGTAGTCAATGGGCCACATAAGCACCATAATGGACTCTGTGAGATCAGGAGTGTCGTGGTCCCGTGGTAGCGTGAGCAGCTGGAGAGCGGGAGGTCCTTGGTTCAAGTCTTCCCTCGACTGATAATTTTACTTTCTTTATTTTTGCATAGTTATTATCTGTCCGTTCGTTCATTGACATCTCTGTTCACTGTAATAAGTTTAGTGTCTGTGTTTTGCGACCGCATCGCAAAACCGTGCGATTAGTAGACGAAAGGACGTGCCTCTCCAATGGGAACACAAAACATTTGTCGCAAGGTCATAGGTCAACCGATTCCTCCACAGGAAAACACATCTGATATATTCTATACGACACTGGTGACGGCATGTGCGTCACATGACAGGAATATATTGTCGACCCACCTAACTTGTACACTTGGCGAATGGATAAAAAGATTCCTCTACCTTGCCCGATTTAGGTTTTCTTGTTGATGTGATAATCACTCCCAAAAAAGTGATGAAAACATAAGAGTTTGTCACATAAACTGAAAATAAAAAACTAAACTTTTGACTCGATGGAAGATTTGAACCTAGGACCTTTCGTTCCGCAGCTGCTCACGTTACCAGGAGACCACGGCGCTCCTGCGTTCCTATTGTCCTTAATGTTGGATATCTTCCCTTGAACTATTCAGTTTGTATATTTTGCTTATTTTTTCACAGTTCCACACAACTTCTTCCTGTTTTCTCAATTGATCTGTGTTCAGTTTTTCAAGGCCTATCCACTGTGCCAACTTATAACTACATCTGAGGGGGGTGCGATGGGGAGGTTCCCTTGTTAGGATGATCATGAAACTTCCGCGTGATTTTCCCACTAGGGAGTTGCATACCATCACTGGAGTGCAGCCAATAAAGGAAAGAATAAGACAGATCGCTCATTTTTTCTATGAGAAATCACAGCAGTCAGAGAACAGACTGGTCTCGAACCTCGGGAACCAGATACATAGAAGGGGCACCACAAGATGGCCCGACCTGCTACGGCAGTAAAAACCACTACAGTAACGATTATTAACTAACATAAAATGCTCATCACAAAATAGGACCAACACACACGATAGGCCCACTCAAAATACATATTAGGAAACGCAGGAATAGTGCAAAGCACTTAACTTGCTTAACCTAGAGATAGTCAGGCACTATCCAACTAGGTAAAGAGCGGAGCGGTGCTCTCGTTGCAGTTCACCGATTGTCCTCAGAGCATGCCTTCCGCAGTCCAAGGCGAAGCGTTATGTATGGACCACGGCATCTCAGCCCGGAAGTGTTAAGTTCAAATGGCTCTGAGCACTATGGGACTCAACTGCTGAGGTCATTAGTCCCCTAGAACTTAGAACTAGTTAAACCTAACTAACCTAAGGACATCACAAACATCCATGCCCGAGGCAGGATTCGAACCTGCGACCGTAGCGGTCTTGCGGTTCCAGACTGCAGCGCCTTTAACCGCACGGCCACTTCTGCCGGCCAATGTGCAAGGTTTTGTCTACGGATGAAGCATTATTTACAAACAATGGGTTAATCAATTTTCGCAATATTCACTACCGGTCAGTTGAAAATCCACGCTGACTGAGATAAGTGGACAAAACCAGAGACCTAGAGCTGCCAATGTGTGGTGCGGGCTTTCCAACAATCACTTATGTTTCAGTGTTTTATTGAGGGTACACCAAATGCCGAGTGGTTATAATAAAACTTTCCCTATATAACACGGAAACTTACCGTTCAAGGATCAAACTTGGTAGCATTAATGTCAAGGCCATGGAGAAGGGAAATAATGCAGAATCAATTCAGTTGAAACACTTTTAATGTGGTGCTACGGTACATGATACCATCACATACCGGTACCATTACTGCTACAAATGGGGCTCAATATGGCGACCATAACTGCCCAGAAGAATCCGAAAGCGCAGGATTGCATTCTGCACAGCAGAACGGAGGGTGTCCGTAGGTATGCCGGCTACCTCTTTTCACTTCAGACCAGCACATGGGTGAATGTTCGTCTGGTGAACCCTGTCCTTCAGGTAGCCCCACAATCAAATATCACAGGGAGTGAGATCAGGTGATCGTGCCGGCCAAGCATTTGGGAACGATCGGCTGATAGTTCGATCGTTTCCAAATGTGTTTCGGAGAAGCAGCTGAACTTCACGAGTGATGTGCGGTGCAGTCACACTGCACGTTTTTGGTACTTGAGCGCCAAGCTGTTAAAAAAAGAATGGGCCAATGATGAATGCAGCCGTGAAGCCACACCATACAGTGACTCGTTCACCATACAGAGGAACTTTATGCACAGTGACTGGAGGTGAAGATTCCCACACTCAGCAATTCTGTATGTTCATCTCACCCGTCAGAGGAAAATGAGCTTCGTCTATCCATAGGATAGTCCAGGGCCAGCCCTCGTGAACTTCAATCCTCTCGAGAAAGTGGAGAACGGAGTCAACACATCGTGGTGCGTCTATAACCGTTCTACCTCTCCGGCTAATTACGCTTTTCTCTATCACCGCGTACCTAAATTCACTAATCTGTGGGAAGAAGGCATCTACTCCGAAGAATAATGTAAAACCGAGAGAAGTAGATGAAGTTATAATCGAATCGCGACTGCTCAGTACTTCAGCAATGACGATTAGAAACAAGATTCGGTCAACTTTAGATAATATTACGTAAACTAATTTTTTAATTAATTGTAGTTAGTGGAAAATTTAGAAAAAAGGTTTTCAAAGTATTTTCTTAATGATAATAACCTAAGGTCGCCAGTTCCTCTTCGGAACAAGAATAATTAAACTGAAACTGAACTTTATACTCGTAAGTAATATTACGTAAGAATAGTTATTGGCGTCATGACGTAAGAACAGTACCTAACGCATACTTTCAAGTCCTTCAAACCACAAATGTCACATTAGTCAGATAATAATCAAATAGCGAACGCATACAACATATTACATTAATTTTCAAATATCAATTAAAATAAAATTGTTTACTGGCTGTGGACAGAAACTTTTTGTTACGTTACTCACTTTAATACTGACAGTCGTGATTGTAGCAAGGAGACACATTGTTTGAATTTACTCATTGGTAAGGACTGTCATTTACCTAACAGTTACTCTGATATTTATTTGTAATAAAAGTTATAAACTATGCCACAAGCTATAAATTAGAAACTGTGCTTTGACAATGAAATTCAGTTTCCAAGTCACGTAAAGTTACCGATTTTTTATTATGACAGTTACTCTATTTTAGCAAATGAATTAATACTGGCTTTTGCATCATTCTATTTCCGACACTATTCATACTACAGCCAAAGGTTTCATTATTACGTAATTGTCCAAAACTTGGAAAAATTATGTTTTGCTTATCTAATAAATTAATGTTCATTTTATTTTCAGTTCATTTTCTCATTGTCTCGGTTCGGACAAAGGGATAGGATGGTTACTACTTGGATAACGACGTAGGAAAATTATTTATGGCACAATATGCACGGTCGGACGCGGTGGCCGAGCGGTTCTAGGGCGCTTCAGTCCGGAACCGCGCGACTGCTACGGTCGCAGGTTCGAATCCTGCCTCTGGCATGGATGTGTGTGATGTCCTCAAGTTAGTTAGGTTTAAGTAGTTCTAAGTTCTAGGGAACTGATGACCTCAGATGTTAAGTCCCATAGTGCTCAGAGCCATTTGAACCAAGCCAATATGCACGAAAACAACGTTATTTAAGCAATAAAATTCCAACTACGCTGGTCAGCCTAATACACTTCCAGTTATAAAAAGTCTAGATCTTACTTGACATCATGATGCCGTTGGTTTGTCGAGCGGCTCCATTTAGCGGTAAAAGAGGGCACAGGTTGATCTTCTTGCCACACCATAGCCAATAACGAGGGCCCACAGTACTCTTGATGTTACGTGAGTTACTCCTGCTGCATTTGTTCTGTGCCCAATAAATGCCATACACATAGCTGGCTCTTATTAAGCATCCGCCAAAACAACAATTTCAATTTTCACTGCTCCGCACTTCGGAAACGAACTTTTTATCTCCGCACTTTTGCATAGCCACATCGGCGAATACACACAACCAACGACACCAATCGCCTCCTCGCGGCTGCGAACTGCTACTTTTTTGGCGCGCTCGCACGCCCAGCGATGATGCATTTACAATTTATTACACTCTTTGACAATAGCTTTTCCCTGATTAGGCCAGCGTGTCTACTTACAATGTTATCATTCCATGCGTATTCTCTTTCTTAAATAACAAACAGCATTCATAACTTGCCAACATATTAACAAGAATAATATTCAGCACAACTAATAAAACAAACTACGTGAAACACGTAGAAAATGTACACTCCTGGAAATTGAAATAAGAACACCGTGAATTCATTGTCCCAGAAAGGGGAAACTTTATTGACACATTCCTGGGGTCAGATACATCACATGATCACACTGACAGACCCACAGGCACATGGACACAGGCAACAGAGCATGCACGATGTCGGCACTAGTACAGTGTATATCCACCTTTCGCAGCAATGCAGGCTGCTATTCTCCCATGGAGACGATCGTAGAGATGCTGGATGTAGTCCTGTGGAACGGCTTGCCATGCCATTTCCACCTGGCGCCTCAGTTGGACCAGTGTTCGTGCTGGACGTGCAGACTGCGTGAGACGACGCTTCATCCAGTCCCCAACATGCTCAATGGGGGACAGATCCGGAGATCTTGCTAGCCAGGGTAGTTGACTTACACCTTCTAGAGCACGTTGGGTGGCACGGGATACATGCGGACGAGCATTGTCCTGTTGGAACAGCAAGTTCCCTTGCCGGTCTAGGAATGGTAGAACGATGGGTTCGATGACGGTTTGGATGTACCGTGCACTATTCAGTGTCCCCTCGACGATCACCAGTGGTGTACGGCCAGTGTAGGAGATCGCTCCCCACACCATGATGCCGGGTGTTGGCCCTGTGTGCCTCGGTCGTATGCAGTCCTGATTGTGGCGCTCACCTGCACGGCGCCAAACACGCATACGACCATCATTGGCACCAAGGCAGAAGCGACTCTCATCGCTGAAGACGACACGTCTCCATTCGTCCCTCCATTCACGCCTGTCGCGACACCACTGGAGGCGGGCTGCACGATGTTGGGGCGTGAGCGGAAGACGGCCTAACGGTGTGCGGGACCGTAGCCCAGCTTCATGGAGACGGTTGCGAATGGTCCTCGCCGATACCCCAGCAGCAACAGTGTCCCTAATTTGCTGGGAAGTGGCGGTGCGGTCCCCTACGGGACTGCGTAGGATCCTACGGTCTTGGCGTGCATCCGTGCGTCGCTGCGGTCCGGTCCCAGGTCGACGGGCACGTGCACCTTCCGCCGACCACTGGCGACAACATCGATGTACTGTGGAGACCTCACGCCCCACGTGTTGAGCAATTCGGCGGTACGTCCACCCGGCCTCCCGCATGCCCACTATACGCTCTCGCTCAAAGTCCGTCAACTGCACATACGGTTCACGTCCACGCTGTCGCGACATGCTACCAGTGTTAAAGAGTGCGATGGAGCTCCGTATGCCACGGCAAACTGGCTGACACTGACGGCGGCGGTGCACAAATGCTGCGCAGCTAGCGCCATTCGACGGCCAACACCGCGGTTCCTGGTGTGTCCGCTGTGCCGTGCGTGTGATCATTGCTTGTACAGCCCTCTCGCAGTGTCCGGAGCAAGTATGGTGGGTCTGACACACCGGTGTCAATGTGTTCTTTTTTCCATTTCCAGGAGTGTATGATCATCCCACAGAGTTGTGTTGTTATACGTTCTGTGCTGCAAGCTGCTGTACGCTATGGATCTTGTACGGATACCATCTGAGAATGATTCGAAGTGTTTTGAGTATATTGGACCACGGGATGTCCAACTGTCGTGACACAGCACGCTCTCTGCCTGATGTTCGGGAATTGCGCGGAGCGTTGTCTGCCATAGTAACAGCGATTTCGTCAACCCCATCTGTGGTGCAACCGGTCGTCGGCCTCTTCCCGGAGCGACACCCAGTTCTCCAGTTGTTTTGAACTTCCTCATCATGCTCCGCACAGCAGATGGAGAAAGAGGACTCTTCTGTAATCCTTTCAGCCGGCGATATCTCTAAGTGCAGCTGCAGCATTACCGTTTTTTGATAATAGAGCTTCGCCAATAATGCCCTGCTCCTTTTGTCCATGCTCATGTTGACACGTCAACAAGCGTACTGCGGCTGGTCAGATATGTGAGACTATGAATCACGGTGACTGATGACAGCACCTGGTGGTCATAGTTGGAACTGGACGGTGGCTCTGTGACGTATGGACATCGGGCACTCCATACTCTGGACATTAATGCTACCAAGTTTGGTAGCCGCATGGTAATTAGTTTCCGTGTTATAGCTTGTTAAATAGGGAAAGTTTAATTATAGCCACCCAGTAGCACAGTATAGCTTTGTGCGTAATCTCAGGTGAAACAATAATACAATTTCAGAACAAGTCTCGTACGTAAAATGTTAGTTTATACTACTCTTTGTTCAGTAAGAGATCAAACATGCACAATGTAAGGTGATTTTTATCGAGGCAAAGCAAGTAATACATCGATGTTGTGGAAAACTTCCTTTTCTGTAAAATGCATCTGTGATACATTATTTTACAATTGTCCTCCTTACCTTTCTCTTTCTGGATACCGACCAGAATATACGTAAGTCCGTTGTAGTCTGTTGGTTTTATGAATAATAATCACTGTGTAATATCACACCACTTTTACTTTAGTACATAATTAGTCTTGAATTTGTTTCATGTTAGGATTATGAAAGTATATTTTGGCCGTTTTAAGCGAGTGGAAGGCGGTATGTTCGATGATGCAACGATCGGGAGCCATTAGAGCTCTGTCGTTAATTATTCAGTTAATTAAAATTAACCTGCGTTTTTAAACGAAGCCCTATAATCTTGTTTGCAAAATACTTCCACGTATGTATCAGAATTAACTTACGGGATCTACCGTCATCACGCATACCGCTGATCAACATCGAGCATTGGCCCGTACTCTTTCTATGAAACTGAGAACTAAAACAAGACGAAATAACTTAGCAGGAAACACAAGAAGCAAAACCTCGTATTTAAATGACTAAACAATTCCGTCAGATAGAAGAAAGTCTGTTCCATAAAATTTTGAAGTATTTCCCTTCGCTGAATACTTATAATTCAAAATTACTTCAAAAGCTAAATAAAGCACGAAAGGAAGGCCTCGACAGCCACAGGTATGTACGGTTCCTAAAAAATATGATGCCGCGCTTTTTGGAAGACACATCAGTGGACGTAAGGCAGTCCATGTGATACTACCGTGACGGATGTCCCGACATTCTCGCACAGATAATTACACCCCTTCTTAACAGAAAATTAGGAGACTTTTGGATTGGTCATTAGGGAAACTGAAATAGTCTGCACGCTTAGATTTTTAGTTCCTGGACTTTTATCTGTGGGGAAAATAGAAACAAGAGGTCAACAATGAAACACCGACGAGTCTCGAAGAAAAGAAATGACAAATAGGACGGATTGTCCTAGGATACGTCCAGATAGCGATATTCCATGAGACAAATAGGACGGATTGTCCTAGGATACGTCCAGATAGGGATATTCCATGATCAATGATATTAACAAAATATATTGATATTGAAAGTCTAAACATACATATTTTAGTATCGATCTCGAATTTTATGAACACCTTGATATCGAAGTCAACGACATGCTCTCGACCTTCGATGCTGGCAAAAAAACAGGCTACTTGTTACTTAAATCAATAATTTTTTCGTTATTTGAACACTTTTTCAACAAGTTCATGACGACACAAGTGCTACACATTTGCAACTTATCAAAACGTAGCCATGGGGGCGGGAAGCAACTGAGGGCCAATATCTATTGTTGTAGCCTTTCATTGACCATTCAATGCATGTTTCCATGGTGTCAAGTAGGTGAGCAACACGTTGATACTTCCAGAATGAAATTTAACTCTGCAGCAGAGAGTGTGCTGATATGAAACTTCCTGGCAGATTAAAAGTGTGTGTCGGGCCTAGACTCGAACTCGGACCTTCGCCTTTTAGGGCCAAGTACTCTATCGACTGAGCTAACCAACCACAACTCACCAGCCCTCCTCACAGCTTTAATTCCGCCAGTGCCTCGTCTCCTATCTTCCAAACATTGCAGAAGCTCTCACGCATAACTTGCAGAAATAGCAGTCCTGGAAGAAAGGATATTGAAGAAACATTGCTTAGCCACAGCCCAGGAGATGTTTCCAGGATGAAATTTCACTCTGCACCGGAGCGTGCGGTGATACGAAACGCGAAGGTCCCGAGTTCGAGTCTCGGTCCGGCACACAGTTTCAATCTGCTAGGAAGTCTGACGTTGATACTTGGTGGGAAAACATAGAAATCAAATTTCAGTTATGGCATAAGCACTATTAAATAGTAGAAGAAAAAAATTTGAAAAATGGAACAGAAACGAACCTGTCATTACAGCTACGTTCTTATCTAAATCTTAAACAAGACGCATTACAGGCATGGGATAACGTCATCGGTAATATCTATGCAAAACTATAAAAGACTGTACTGAAAAGTTTGAGCTGTGTATCCACATCGTTAGCTACTGAAAGATTGTCCTCAAAAGCAGGATGAACGCAAGGCCGGTTCAAGGCCCAAGCGACACAACTGACCGGTGTGGGTGCTAAGACGAGAGGCCGCCAGAGCTGCTCCTAGTGTAAAATTTGTACACATGAAGTTCTCTAAGGCTGTAGATACAGAAATAAGGACTAGCTCAGTAGGCGTACAGTTGAAGAGGAATGGACATCTCTAAAAAGGGCTATCACAGAAGCTGGGAAGGATAGCAGGTACAAAGAAGGTAACTGCGAAGAAAGCATTGGTAACAGAAGAAATACTTCTATTGATCGATGAAAGGAGGAAGTACAAAAACGTTCCGGGAAACTCAGGAATAGAGAAATACGTACAAGTCGCTGAAGAATGAAATAAATAGGAAGTGCAGGGAAGCTAAGACGAATTGGCTGCAGGAAAAATGTGAAGACATCGAAAGAGAAATGACTGTCGGAAGGACAGACTTAGCATACAGGAAAGTCAAAACAACCTTCTATGACATTAAAAGCAAGGGTGATAACATTAAGAGTGCAACGGGAATTCCACTGTTCAATGCAGAGGAGAGAGCGGATAGGTGGAAAGAATCCATTGAAAGCCTCTGTGAGGGCGAAGATTTGTCTGATGTGATAGAAGAAGAAACAGGAGTCGATTTAGAAGAGATAGGGGATCCAGTACTAGAATCGGAATTTAAAAGAGCTTTGGAGGACTTACGGTCAAATAAGGCAGAAGGGATAGATAACATTCCATCAGAATTTCTAAAATCATTGGGGGAAGTGGCAACAAAACGACTATTCACGTTGGTGTGTAGAATATATGAGTCTGGCGATATACCATCTGACTTTCGGAAAAGCATCATCCACACAATTCCGAAGACGGCAAGAGCTGATAAGTGCGAGAATTACCGCACAATCAGTTTAACAGCTCATGTATTCAAATGCTTACAAGAATAATATACAGAAGAATGGAAAAGAAAATTGAGGATGCGCTAGATGAATTTTGGCTTTAGGAAAGGTAAAGTCACGAGAGAGGCAATTCTTACGTTGCGGTTAATAATGGAAGCAAGAATAATGAAAAATCAAGACACTTTCGTAGGATTTGTCGACCTGAAAAAAGCGTTCGACAGTGTAAAATGGTGCAAGATGTTCAAATTCTGAGAAAAGTAGGGGTAAGCTGTAGGGAGAGACGGGTCATATACAATATGTACAACAGCTAAGAGGGAATAATAGCGCTGAATGGCCAAGAACGAAGTGCTCGTATTAAAAAGTGTGTAAGGCAAGGATGTAGCCTTTCGCCCCTAATGTTGAATCTGTACATCCAGGAAGCAACGATGGAAATAAAAGAACGGTCAGGAGTGGAATTAAAATTCAGGGTGAAAGGATATCAATGATACAATTCGCTGATAACATTGCTATCCTTGTGAAAGTGAAGAAGAATTACATGATCTTCTGAACGGAATGAACAGTCTAATGAGTACAGAATATAGATTGAGAGTAAATCGAAGAAAGACGAAGGTAATGAGAAGCAGTCAAAAGAGAACAGCGAGAAACCTATCAGGACTGATGGTCACGAAGTATATGAAGTTAAGGAATTCTGCTACCTATGCAGTAAAAATAACCAATGACGGCCGGAGCAAGGAGGACATCAAAAGCAGACTAACAATGGTAAAAGGGGCATTTCTGGCCAAGAGATGTTTACTAATATCAAATATCGATTTTAATTTGAGGAAGAAATTTCTGAGAATGCACGTCTGGAGTACAGCATTGTATGGTAGTGACATGGACTGTGGGAAAACCGGAACAGACGAGAATCGAAGCAGTTAAGATGTGGTGCTACAGACGAATGTTCAGAATTAGGTGGACTAATAAGGTAAGGAATGAGGAGGTTCTGCGCAGAATCGGAGGGGAAAGGAATATGTGGAAAACACTGATAAGGAGAAGGGACAGTATGGTAGGACATCTTTTAAGACATCAGGGAATGGTTTCCATGGTACTAGAGGGAGCTGCAGAGGAAGACAGAGATTGGAATACATCCGGCAAATAAGTGAGGACGTAGGCTGTAAGTGCTACTCTGAGATGAAGAGGTTAGCACAGGAGAGGAATTCGTGGAGGGCCGCATCAAACCAGTCAGAAGACTGATGAAAAAAAAAGGCAGTGACATTAATAAACACACGAATCACATCCGAGTTACGTATTTGCTTACATTTGGTACAGCAGTGGTCTCATTTGTGGTGTCTCTTCTCCTCAGTGCGGGGCAGTGGTTTGCGTGCTCTTATACGGTTACTATTAGATCAAATTCGATACATGTTATGTCACTGAAGTACTCTTCGAAGACATGCAGTTTGAATGTGCAAGGTATTGTGCGAGACGAAAATACATTTGCTGGTACAATTGTGGATTCTTCGGTTTGCTCCGGGACGAGACTGAATGGAAGTATATAAACACACGAATTATAAGCTAACTTTATTATAAAATAGATATGCCGGTTTACTCAGCTTCGTACAATCCATTTCCACAGGAATGTTCTGACTGTTACAACTGCCTATGGATGTTAAAGTCTCGCTTGATACACAAAAATTTGCAATACTCTTCACTTGAAGTGTAACAGACATTATTGCCTTGAACGCTGACTGCGACCTGGGCCAAGCATTCCTCTGCTTAGCCGTAACTAGACAATCGATTGCGGTGACGTAGTGAAGCTGCAGGAGGCGTGGCTACGCCAGCGTTTCTCATTCGTCGGTGTAGCATGAAGCGACCACCACTTTCTGTAGCTTCTTTGCTAGCGAGGTTACAACGTAGCTTTGATACCTGTTCTTTGGACGAAACCACACAAGATGTCCAAGAAGTCCTGCTATAGTTTCAAGAACCATAATTTGGCCGGCCGGTGTGGCCGTGCGGTTAAAGGCGCTTCAGTCTGGAACCGCGTGACCGCTACGGTCGCAGGTTCGAATCCTGCCTCGGGCATGGATGTGTGTGATGTCCTTAGGTTAGTTAGGTTTAATTAGTTCTAAGTTCTAGGCGACTGATGACCTCAGAAGTTAAGTCGCATAGTGCTCAGAGCCATTTTGAACCATAATTTGGATGGTATTGGAAACAGAGCACCGCGATATGTTGTAAAACGTTTAGCAGGTCTCAAAGTTGTCTTTTGTGCTATGCCAGAATTCCAACGTGTGGTACACTCGTAGCTCGTAGAACACAAAGCGATAATCGAGTTCTGCCCATGTACGGGTCAGCATTGCAGCGACGGTTGAGGTAGCTTCAATGATTGGTGCACGAAGGGTAGCAGTGTCATAAATGGTGATGTGTGCACGCTAGCCTTGTCATAACAACACAAACTGGAGCCTAATGGCGTGACAGTGGGTGAGCTCGGAGGCCATGCGACGGGTCCATCATGGCCCACCCACCTCTCAGGAAATGTGTCATTCAGCACATTCCACACATTCACATTGGAATAGGGGAGCAGGTGGAGAGGGCGGGTGCATCATCACATCTTCAAGTTGGAAGATAATGGATGGCTACCTATCTTCGATATCTGGTAGCAGCAACTGTTCGGGCGTTTCTAGGTAATTGCGAAGAAAAATGGGCTATCATTCGTAGTGTGCATTAGGCTACACAATATTTTAATCTTCGGCCTATCACGGATATATTCGTCTGTGTTGCGTGGAGTTTCAGCATCCGAAATATTAATGTTGAGAAGATTCACGAGTCAAGAAAAGCGGAATGCCTGCTTCATCTGAAAAAAGGCACTTTTTCAGGTAGTCTTTTCCAGCACCTATGCAGGCCAGCATGTAATATGCAATACGTACCTGAGTGGATGATCGTTTGGCTGTTATACTTGTACCATTTGCAGTTTGTAAATAAAAAGTCGTAACCGCTAATTTAACGATTTATGGACAGCTGACCTTGCTTCCTGCAATTCGCGTGATGCACGATGCATTGAGTTGTAGGGGATACAGAGCCTGTGTTTAAATGACGTACATCCACTCTGAGAAAGGTCTTGTTTCTCTCTAACGTTTTTTTAATCACCTCACTACACTTTTCATTCACAGGGTGCCCTCCCAAACAGCCGTCAACAATTCCATAGTACCGCTGTACAGATTTGGATTCTGCAGACCAGATGACTCATTGTATTTTCTCCAGGTCCGTCGCCATTTTGGTGCACTACCTGTCAAATCTGAAACAAAGGAAAAAGAACAACAAACCATGTTCTAGACCTCGCGTAGTTTCCAAGTTACGATTTTTTGAAATGGTAGCAGGACCCTTTAGACCACAGTATTAGACCAGTCCAGAATGCCACCGCTGATACAACGTCCATTGACATTAATGTGACCACCACCTACATTCGACATGAAAAGCAATAACCACTCTCAGATGGCTGGTGGCAGCATTGGCAATGGAGGATGAGTAAAGCGTGTCGGGGGTACGCGGAAAACAGCGCGGAAACAGAGTCTGATGTCCAGAAGGGCATGGTCATTGGCTTCCGGGTCAAGCGTGGAAGTATTTCCGAAGCGGCTAAGTTTGTAAGCTAGTCACATGCTGCTGTGGTTAACATATGCCGTGCATGACAAAATGGTGCTATCCAAAATGGTACCGAGGCATCTATGGTGCACCACAGGCCATACGTGACAGGTGTCAACAACGACTGCAGAGATGTGTGCAGGCGAATAAATGTGAAACTGTTAAGCAAGTGACCACCCATATGAATCAAGGGGCTGCCAACAGTGTCTCCTGAACGATCATTCAGCGGACGTTGCTGCATATGGGCCTCCACAGCAGCTGCATGGCTCATGCACCCATGCTGACTGATCGTCAGCGACAAAGGCTGGAATTTGCACACCGATAGCGAATCTGGATGTCCACTGAATGGCGACAGGTGGTCTTTTGAGGTGATTCACGCTCCATCGGATAGACGGCAAATGGGGTCTATGCCTTGAAACATCAGAGAAAACTAAAAAAATCCGACCGAACAGACCTTAAAAGGCCCAACGGTACCGACAGGCCGCCGTGTCATCCTCAGCCCACAGGCGTCACTGGATGTGGATATGGAGGGGCATGTGGTCAGCGTACTGCTGTTTGCCTCACAAGGGCTGAGTGCAGCCCGCCTGCCAACAGCGCTTGGCAGACCAGATGGTCACCCATCAAAGTGCTAGCCCAGCCCAACAGCGCTTAACTTCGGTGATCTGACTGGAACCAGTGTTACCACTGCGGCAAAGCCGTTTGCATCAGAGTGCAAACACCCCGCAACAATCTTCGAAAGAGTCATGTCGGAACGAGGGAGCGTTATGGTCTGGGGAATGGGGGAATGTTTTTGTGGCATTCCCTGGGTGATCTCGTGATCCTGGAAGGCACAATGGATCAACACAAATAAGTATCTGTTCTGGCGTAACCACAAGCGCCGGAACGAGGACGAAGAACGGAAGACTGGAGAAGGCGGTGAGGAAACGTCAGCCAATAGCCTGCTGACAAGGACCGCGTTGCGCCAGGAGCTATATCTGCAAGAAGTGAATATAAGCGCCGCTCCTGCCGGACTCGGTCACTCAGATCGGTTCCATATACGGACTTCAGTGGACGGTTGTAGACTGGCACTCGCATAACAGACTGTAGTGGTTGGTATCATGTGCTTACTTGGACTTTGTCTATAACGAAGACTATTACTGTTTGTATGTCATGAATTCTTTGCAGACGAATGGAAAAACTGGTAGAAACCGATCTCGGGGAAGATCAGTTTGGATTCCGTAGAAATGTTGGAACACGTGAGGCAATACTGACACTATGATTTATCTTAGAAAATAGATTAAGGAAAGACAAATCTACGTTTCTAGCATCTGTAGACTTAGAGAAAGCTTTTGACAATGTTGACTGGAATACTCTCTTTCAAATTCTGAAGATGGCAGGGGTAAAATACAGGGAGTGAAAGGCTATTTACAATTTGTACAGAAACCAGATGACAGTTATAAGAGTCGAGGGGCATGAAAGGGAAGCAGTGGTTAGGAACGGAGTGAGACAGGGTTGTAGCCTATCCCCGATGTTATGCAATCTTTATATAGAGCAAGCAGTAAAGGAAACAAAAGAAAAATTCGGAGTAGGAATTAAAATCCATGGAGAAGAAATAAAAACTTTGAGGTTCGCCGATGACATTGTAATTCTGTCAGAGACAGCAAAGGACCTGGAAGAGCAGCTGAACGGAATGGGCAGTGTCTTGAATGGAGGATATAAGATGAACATCAACAAAAGCAAAACGAGGATAATGGAATGTAGTCGAATTAAATCGGGTGATGCTGAGGGTATTAGATTAGGAAATGAGACGCTTAAAGTAGTACATGAGTTTTGCTATTGGGGGAGCAAAATAACTGATGATGCTCGAAGTAGAGAGGATATAAAATGTAGACTGGCAATGGCAAGGAAATCGTTTCTGAAGAAGAGAAATTTGTTAACATCGAGTATAAATTGAAGTGTCAGGAAGTCGTTTCTGAAAGTATTTGTGTGGAGTGTGGCCATGTATGGAAGTGAAACGTGGACGATAAATATTTTGGACAAGACGAGAATAGAAGCTTTCGAAATGTGGTGCTACAGAAGAATGCTGAAGATTAGATGGGTAGATCACATAACTAATGAGGAGGTACTGAATAGAATTAGGGAGAAGAGAAATTTGTGGCACACATTGACTAGAAGAAGGCAACGGTTGGTAGGACATGTTCTGAGGCATCAAGTGATCACCGATTCAGTATTAGAGGGCAGCGTGGAGGGTAAAAATTGTAGAGGGAGACCAAGAGATAAATACACTAAGCAAATTCAGAGGGATGTAGGTTGCAGTAGGTACTGGGAGATGAAGAAGCTTGTACAGGATAGAGTAGCATGGAGAGCTGCATCAGACCAGTCTCTGGACTGAAGAGCAGAACAACAACAACATGTCACTTGCAACACTGATGTAACTCCAAAGTCAAGTATCGTCAGTTTGATTTGTAGAAATAAAACTACTAATATTATTTTCTTGAACTGTTGTATAGCATTCAGAGAACGCAAGATCCAACAATATCTACCCTTGGGGACCATATCCACCCCCACATACAGTTCGTTTTTATTCGGCGCGATGGCAGAACAATGCAACTTGTCTCAAAGCTCGCAGTGCGTATACGTGGTTTGAAAAGCCCTAGGATTAGTTTACCATACTGCTCTGGCTACCAAACTCACCAGATTTCAAGCCAATCAAAATGGTTCAAATGGCTCTGAGCGCTATGGGACTTAACATCTTAGGTCATCAGCCCCCTAGAACTTAGAACTACTTAAACCTAACTAACCTAAGGACATCACACACATCCATGCTCGAGGTAGGATTCGATACTGCGACCCGTCCCGCGGTTCCGGACTGCAGCGCCTAGAAGCGCACGGCCACCGCGGCCGGCTTGAAGCCAATCCTCAGCCGAGAAACCTAGTGTAGCTGTCGACGCCACTGGAGTCGACATGGGTGCACGCCCGTGGCCATTTCTCCCAGAGCCACATCGATTCTCTGCCTGCATGACTCGCAGCGGTCCGCGCTTCACAAGGTGGTTACTCAAGCTTCTGATACGTGATAACTTTTATGTGACTGGACGGTGTATTTCGGACGGTTTTGCTGTGCACACTGGTCCCTACTTATGCAAAGCGGTAGATGCTCTGCCCACCTGCGGTTTCCGCAGATGCGACGTAGGCAGGCGTGGGACAGTAGGCAGCTGGAGACGCGGTCTGAGGTAAACACTGACGTCACACGCTACGAATTTGCCGGCACTCCTCAGGTGGGCGGGCGCGGGGAGACCACACACGGCGCGGAAGGCCGTTCCACGCATGCGCACGACTCATTTATCGTCACGGCTTCCCCAGCTGAGGTCTGCGTGCGGCCACATAGAGGTCATCTGGGCGGCAACCCATCTCCGTAGCCGTGATTGCTAATGCATACCTTTGCTGTGGCACTTGACTCCGATGTTCGGAGGTTCGAATCCAGGTGGTGGATGAAAGTTCTACTGCCAGAATTTGGACTACAAGGGGAGGAGAGTTGGTCGCGTAAAGTTCCTGATCAGTAATCTTCGTGCAAGTGTCCTGGATTAAATTTGAAACCTCTCCACTGTGTCTAAAGTTCTAAGGTCATGTGATACTGTTGATCTTAATCTTTCCATCGAAAAGGAATTTTAAGCTTGGTAGCCTGTTGATACTACTCGGGCTAGGCTATGTGCTGACACAGGGTTTTACCCTCTCCCTCCTTTCGCGATGGTCATTCAACACAGACATGACACTACACCATAGACGCGTCCATTAGACTCACCCGCACTCCACAAATACACCACTCTGACATATCAACAATGTACGGGGCAAGCATTCGCTGGGGAAGAGTGCCCTTCCTGCTAGGCGGCTGAAAGCACCCCGAGCAATACCCCAGCAAGCAGTGCCATACGACATTTATGGTTCAAATGGCTCTAAGCACTATGGGACTTCCTCGTTCCTCTCTGTGGCGTCCAAGATTTTCGGAGTTTCCGAAGTATTATCCGGTTATCCTTCTGGCCCCGCTACAACACCGGCCGGCCGTCGCTGTATTGTGCTTCAGCGCTCATGTGTCCCAACCGTCCGTCTTGGGATACTTCCTGTGTTCAGCAGTCCAACACACCTGTGTGGGCTTTACCACCCAGGGCCTGAGTTAAGCCTGCCATTTCATTTCACTAGTGTTCCAACCTCTGCTGGTATAGGCAATCATCCATTAACGCCGTTTTCATGATAAAGACAATCCATTACCTTTCATGCAACAAGTGTTAACAACTATTTACAACGTGTACGTGCAATGCCAGTCTTCTTTAAATATACATTTATACAGTGTACAACCTGTCAAATGATACCTAATTAACCGCGCGACAGCTACGGTCGCAGGTTCGAATCCTGCCTTGGGCATGGATGTGTGTGATGTCGTTAGGTTAGTTAAAGTAGTTCTAAGTTCTAGGGGACTGATGACCTCAGCCGTTAAGTCCCATAGTGTTCAGAGCCATTTGAACCATTTTTGATACCTAATTCCGGTTTTAAATCACGGCAAAGTATGTAGATGAGTGCTAGAAAGGTGTGAAATTATAGCCACCTTACACAGTAACCATAAAGCTGGGCAGATATAATCACAAAGGTTGTGCGGCATTTTACTTTGTGAAATTTTATTTCGAAGCCTGCAGAGACAAATATATGGATTGTCAACCATCCGTTTTGTATATTGATAGGGGTAATGATTCTACATTCATTCGAATCTTACCATATAGATGGCTGGGTCTGTGGTTAAATCTTAAGGTGAGAGGTCAGTGTGATGATTGAAACGAAAACAGCAGCGCGATCCAACAGCCACGTGATCCTGCTCATCATCCAGTGTCATGACTGTCAGTTGCTCTGAGAACACCGTTACAGGTAAATCGCCGTTGGTATTGCATCTTTTCGAAGAAGAAGTGGAGATCCACTTCAGTATACTGAAGTCTTCCGCCACTGGTTCTAGATACGAAGAATATCTTGTATATTTTGTAGACAAATAATGAATGTAGTTGATAATATTGCCCTATGTAGTTGACTGGCACGTGGTCTAGTGCCTTGATTATTTTCACTTTTATTGGGAAGGTGAGTGAGACTGTCCTTTACTGCCAAGAAATTTTCTTTGAATATCCTGAGCGACGTATATTTGTATGACCACCTAGTTTTAGAGAACACTAGAATGTTAGGTATTATTTCCGTACGCATTACACTTTCTCTAACGGGCCTCAGTACGCAGGTATAAAATTAGCTAATACACTGCCTAGTGCAGTCATGGCTCTTCCTACAATTAAAATGAAACAACAGCTTAAGAAATTTTTAGTAAAACACCCTTTCTACACATTAGAAGATTACCATACTTATATGAAGAACAACAAATGCTTTGAGAAATTATGTGAATAGAAATCAGTAAACATATTATTGTAATTTTGTTGTAAATTAATGACGTATTCAGAAGAATGTGTCTTGTGTATTGTACAAATAACTTTAATCATTACTGTTTCTTTGTACAAGTTCAATGTACCGTTCGATGTTGTATAAAGCTATTATTATTATTATTATTATTAGAGAACCTAATAACACCTTTTATTGTTTCTAGATGTAGCGAATCTCCCGAACACTCCTAAGTTCATTGACAAGTTTAGTCTGTGCGATTCACAATGGAAATAAACAGCTGAAGGATAATTTCCTCTAAACCTAGCCTGAACTTCAGTTTCATGGCCTGCCATTGCCGAATAGCCACCAAAGACCAAGCCTATCAACTTATGCATATCAACTTATTCATATTTTCAACAAACTGTAAAATAGTTGATGAAATTCCCTCCGTATCCAGTATAGTTAGCTCTGAAATCCATAAAAATTCTTCTTTTACTGGAAGTTCAATTTCCCGTCTACAAATCGTACTCTCTCCGGCAGTGACAGTAATGTCAGCTGTTTCATCAGCCAGTAGAGAAAACGCTGGTGATGAGTGTACCTCCTCAACAGTTGGTGTTGTAATACAGAACATCATGTTCTCATTAATTACTTTTTGGCATTGTGTGATGTACTTTTTGCTTCTCCAGTATGGTTTTGTAAATGATCATCCGACACTTTGTCGCCCGCACTTACTGTAAATAAAACTGAATCCTGAAAATTTCCTCTGCTCGTATTCTTTCCTCTAATGGGTATCTCATGAGTTCCACAAAATATTAAAGTAGCGAGAATTAATATCAATTTTTTCCTGTTCGTACTTACAAGCTCTGTGATCCCATTGCCTAATTATTCGAACACGTTTTTCTTTCTCATTTCTGAGGATTCATAAAACTTTTGGCCTTACTTGTAGATTCGAGATGCCAGATGCTCTTTTCTTGGCCTCAAGCATCTTCGCGAAATGTTTGTAATCTTGGTCAGCCTTTATCACAAAAACATCAAACATTCCTATTTTTAAAATTGGTTTGGAAAGTGTACAGAACTTACATTGTCCTCCCTTCAACTTGGGTGTATACGCTAGCGATGAGTACTTCTCTAGTCACGTTTTTGAAAGGACCTTTTTGTGCCTTTTTGTCACAAATGACCTATTTTAACTCGTGGGTCGAATTTAGAGAACGTAGGTTTTGTTAGTTACTACTACTTGATTTCGTCTGACAGTGATGGTTTATACATTCGCCTAAATCAAAGTTGTGATGAATTGTTAGTGAATGTACTGTAGTTCCTCCACCTTGTTGACAGCAGAAACTGAAGTCGATGCGTTGACGTCATCCCACTCAGTAGCGTCAGGTGCAGTGATGTCAGCAGACTCTTGGTGAAAGAATATTACTAATGGCGGAAGAACGTTGTGGCAGTGCCACTTCTGATCAGTGGCAATGGCAGACATTATGCCAGACAGGTATCATGAAGTTTCAGCTTGTGTTGAGAATAAACTAGTTGTTGGGGGACACACTTTCTAAGATATTGGACCTGGAACTTTTAATGGTGGAGGTCCCTTTCCTGTGTAGCAGAAACAGCTGTTTGTCGAAAAAAGTTCCTAATATCCATCTCTGAAATAAATGCTGGAGAACTTAACTTCACAATATTTAAGAGTAATCCACTTAATGGGATCTTTAACCTGACATTGTAAACCTACTTACGGATTCAGTGTCTTTTTTATTAGAAACATCAATATGCATTATTCATAAAGATGTCTATTCAACTGAAAATTGTAGATGCACTGAGCCCAAGTAACGAGAAACAAAATCTAAGGAACACTACGTAATAGTGGTTATGTTTTTGACATTTACACTTTTCGTCGATTTATTTACACTTATTTATAACTTATTTACACTGATTGAATACACTTAAGTACGTCCAGACCAAATGAAGGGAACTATATACATTGAAAAACTAGGTTTTGACAAGTTAACAGTGAACATACGCATGTTGTATTGTCGCGTGGGCTTGGGTAGGATTGGGGAGAGTGGATGACTTGTCAAGAATGTTGTGTACCTTGAGACCGCTTGAATTCATATTTAAAAAAATGAAGTAAATATGTAATAAAAACATTATATAAAAATATTGTGCTATGAAGAGCATACTGAACGGATTATTTTAGTCAAGATAGACACAAAGCTCACACTCACCACAGAAGTAAAAGTTTATATGCCAACTAGCCCCTCAGATGATGAAGAGATTGAAGAAATGTGTGACGAGATAAAACAAATTGTTCAGATAGTTAAGGAAGACGAAAACTTATTAGTTATGGAGGACTGGAGTTCGATAGTAGGAAAAAGAAGAAACGCTAGTAGGTGAATGTGGACTGGGGGAAAGGAATGAAAGAAAGATCCGTCTGGTAGTGTTTTGCGCAGAGCATATTTAATCATCGCTAACACTTGATTTAAGAATCATAAAATAAGGTTGTACACTTGGAAGAGCCCTGGAAGCACCGGAAGGTTTCAGATTAATTACATAATGGTAAGACAGAGATTAAGAATCAGATCTTAAATTGTAAGACGTTTCCAGGGGCGGAAGTGGACTCTGACCTCAGTTTTTTGGTTAGGGGTAGGAAATTAGGGAGATGGGACGTGGATAAGTTGAAGGCACTAAAGGTTGTTGAGAGATTCAGAGGGAGCATTATGAAACAGTTGATTAGAACGAGGGAAAGTAATACAATACAAAACGAATGGGTAGCTTTAAGAGATGAAATAGTGAAGGCAGCAGAGGATCAAATAGATAGAAAGACAAGGTGTAGCAGGAATCCTTGGATAACACAAGACATATAGAATTTAACTGATGATGGGAGAAAATGTAAAAATACTGCAAGCGAAGCAGGCGAAAGGGAATACAAACATTTAAAAATCAGATAAACAGGAAGTGCAAAGTGGTTAAGCGGTAATGGCTAGAGGATAAATGTAAGGTTTAGAAGCGTATTTCGAGAGTGGAAAGGTTGATACTACCTACAGGAGAAATAAAAAAAAACAAAAAAAAAAACGAAGAGGCCATTCGAGAGAAGAGAAGCAATTGTGTGAATATCAAGAGCTCAGATGGAAAACCAGTCCTAAGCAAAGAACGGAAAGCGGGAAGATGGAAGAAGTATGCAGGGGTCTATACAAGGGAGACAAACTTGAAGGAAATATTATAGAAAGGGAAATGGACATAGGTGAAGATAAGATGGGAGATACGATACTGCGAGAAGAATTTCACAGAGCTCTGAACGATCTAAGTCGAAACAAGGCCCTGGGAGTAGACGACATTCCGTCAGAACTACTAATAACCTTGGGAGAACCACCCATGACAAAACACTTCCATCTGGTGTGCAAGATGTATACGACTGGAGGAAAGCCCTTAGACTTCAAGAAGGACGTAATAAATCCAATTCCAAAGAAAATAATTGCTTACAGGCATGAAAATTACCAAACTATCACTTTAATAAGTCGTGTTTACAAAATACTAGCATGAATTCCTTACAGAAGAATGGAAAAACTAGTAGAGGACGAGCTCGAGGAAAATTCCGGAGAAGTGTAGGAATACGTGGGGCAATACTGACCCTACGACGTCTCAAAGAAGCCAGGTTAAGAAAAGACAAACCGATGTTTATAGCATTCGTAAACTAAGAGAAAGATTTTGAGAATGTTAACTGGAATAACCTCTTTCAAATTCTGAAAGTAGCAGGGGTAAAATACAGGTAGTCAAAGGCTATTTAGAAATTTGTACAAAAACCAGATAGCTGTTGTAAGAGTTGAGGGGCATGGAAGGGAAGCAGTGTTCGAGAAGAGAGTGAGGCAGACATCTCCTATATTATTAAATCTGCACATTGAACAAACAGTAAAGGAAACCAAAGAAAAATTTGGAGTAGTAATTAAAGTTCAGAGGAAAGAAATAAAAACTTTGAGGTTTGCCGATGACACTAGAATTCTGTCAGAGACAGCAAAGGACTTCGAAGAGCAGTTGAACGAAATGGACACTGTCTTGAAAGGAAGATATAAGATGAACATGAACAAAAACAAAACAAGGCTAACGAAATGTAGTCGAGTTAAATCTGGTGATGTTAAGGGAATTACATTAGGAAACGAGACACTTAAAGCAGTAAATGAGGTTTGCTATTTGGGCAGCAAAATAAGTGATGATGGCCGAGGTAGAGAGGATATAAAACGTAGTCTGGCAATAGTAAGAAAAGAATTTATGAATAACATAAATTTGCTAACATCGAATATAGATTTATGTGTTAGGAAGTCTTTCCTGAAAGCATTTGTCTGAAGTGAAGCCATGTATGGAAGTGAAACGTGGACGATAAACAGTTTACACAAGAAAAGAATAGAAGATTTCAGAATATGGTGCTACAGAAGAATGCTGAATATTAGATGGGTAGTTCACGTAACGTATGAGGAGATACTGGATATAATTGGGGAGAGAAGAAATCTGTGGGACAACTTGACCAAAAGAAGGGCTCGGTTGATAGGCCATATTCTGAAACATAAAGAGTTTGGTGAATTTGGTATCGAAGGGATGTGTGGGGGAGGGGGGGGGGGGGGTAAAATAAATGGAGGGGGACCAAGAGATGAATAAAGTAAGCAGATTCAGAAGGATGTAGACAGCAGTAGTTATTGGGTGATGAAGAGGGAGCAAGGAGAGCTGCATCAAACCAGTCTTCGCACTGAAGACCACAACAACAACAACAAATATTTTAACACCAAACGAAATTCGGAGGATGCTCAGGAAGCAGAGGCTGTTTCACCCTCGGTTCAAAAGGGAACGCAAAAATGACGATAAGCAAAGGTTAGCAGCGATTTAGATGTCAGCGAAGAGACCTATGTGCGAAGGATACAACAAATACCACAGTCACACCTTAACAAAAATCTGCCAGAGAAACCGAGGAGCCGGCCGGAGTGGCCGAGCGGTTCTAGGCGCTACAGTCTGGAACCGCGCGACCACTACGGTCGCAGTTTCGAATCCTGCCTCGGGCATGGATGTGTGTGATGTCCTAAGGTTAGTTAGGTTTAAGTAGTTCTAAGTTCTAGGTGACTGATGACCTCAGAAGTTAAGTCCCATAGTGCTCAGAGCCATTTGAACCATTTTTAGAAAACGAAGAAATTCTGGTCTTATGTAAAATCGCTAAGCAGGTTTAAGGCTTCCGTTCAGTCCCTTGTTGACCTGTCTGGTGCGGCACTTGAAGACAGCAAAACGAAGGCGGAAGTTTGAAAATTCACATTCAAGCAATCGTTCAACCAGGAGAATGGTACAAACATACGTCATTTGACCATCGGACAGACTCCCGTATGGGCGACATAGTAATAAGCATCCCTGGCGTAGAGAAACAACTGAAAGATTTGAAAGTAAATAAAGCGCTAGGTTCGGATGGAATCGCAGTTCGATTTTACAAAGAGTATTCTACGGCATTGGCCGCTTACCTGCATTTATCGTGAATCTCTCGCGCAGCACAAAGTCTCAAGCGACTGGAAAAAGGCGCAGGTGTATAAGAAGGGTAAACGAACGGATCCGCAAAATTACAGACCAATTTCTCCAACTTCTGTTTGCTGCATAATCCTTGAACATCTCATTTCGAATATAATAAATTTTCTTGTGACTGAGAAGCTTTCGCCAACGAATCAGCATGGTTTAAGAAAGTTTCACTCGTGCGAAACACAGCTTGCCCTTTTCTCACTTGATAAACTACGATCTATGAATAATGGGCTACATGCAGATTCCATATTTCTAGATTTCCGGAAAGCATTTGACACGGTGCCCCATAGCAGACTGTTAACTAAGGTACGAGCATGTGACCCAAGTTCACAGATATATGAGTGACTCGAAGACTTCTTAAATAATAGAACCCAGTATGTTGTTCTCGACGGCGAGTATCAAAGACAAGGGCATCGTTAGGAGTGCCCCAGGGAAGTGTGGTAGGACCTTTATTGTTCTCTATATACATAAATGATTTGGTGGACAGGGTGGGCAGAAATTGCGGTTGTTTGGTGATTATGTCGTGGTGTATGGTAAGGTGTCGAAGTTGAGTGACTGTAGGAAGATGCAAGACGACTTAGACAAAATTTCCGGTTGGTGAGATGAATGGCAGCTAGTTGTAAAAGTGGGAAAGTGCACGTTAATGCGGATGAGTAGAAAGATCAAACTCGTAATGTTCGGATACAGTATTACTAGTATCCTACTTGAGTCGTTTAAATATCTGGTCGTAACGTTGCAAAGCGATACGAGATGGAAAGAACATGTGAGAACTATGGTAGGGAAGATGAATGGTCAGTTTCGGTTTATGGGGAGAATTGTAGGAGAGAGTCACTAACCTGTAAAGGAAACCGTACATAGGACGCTGGTGCGACCTATTCTCGAGTACTGCTCGAGTGTTTGGGATCCGTTCCAGGTCGGATTGAAGGAAGACATCGAGGCAATTCAGAGGCGTGCTGCTAGATTTGTTACCTGCAGGTTCGAACAACACGTAAGTAATACGGAGATACTTCAGAAACTCAAATGGGAATCACTGGAGGGATGGCGACGTTCTTTCCAAGGATCTCTACTGAGAAATTTTAAGAGAACCGGCATTTGAAGGTGACTGCCGAACGATTCTACTGCTGCCAATATACCGGGTGATCAAAAAGTCAGTATAAATTTGAAAACTGAATAAATCACGCAATAATGTAGATAGAGAGGTACAAATTGACACACATGCTTGGAATGACATGGGGTTTTATTAGAACAAAAAAAAAAAAAATACAAACGTTCAAAAAATGTCCGACAGATGGCGCTTCATCTGATCAGAATAGCAATAATTAGCATAACAAAGTGAGGCAAAGCGAAGATGATGTTCTTTACAGGAAATGCTCAATATGTCCACCATCATTCCTCAACAATAGCTGTAGTCGAGGAATAATGTTGTTAACAGCACTGTAAAGCATGTCAGAAGTTATGGTGAGGCATTGGCGTCGGATGTTGTCTTTTAGCATCCCTAGAGATGTCGGTCGATTACGATACACTTGCGACTTCAGGTAACCCCAAAGCCAATAATCGCACGGACTGAGGTCTGGGGACCTGGGAGGCCGAGCATGACGAAAGTGGCGGCTGAGCATACGATCATCACCAAACGACGCGCGTAAGAGATCTTTCACGCATCTAGCAATATGGGGTGTCTTTTTTTTGGTTCTTCTAAAACCACATGTCATTCCAAGCATGTGGGTCAATTTTTACCTCTCTATCTACATTATTCCGTGGTTTATTAAGTTTTCAAATTTATACTGACTTTTTGATCACCCGGTACATTCCGCGTAAGGACCACGAAGATAAGATACAAGAAATCAGGGCTCATACGGACACATATAGGCAGTCGTTTTTCCCTCGCTCTATTTGCGACTGGAACAAGGAAGGAAATGGCTAGTAATGGTACTGGGTACCCTGTGTCACGCACCGTACGGTGTGTTGCGGAGTATTTATGTAGATGCAGATCTAGATCTACCTTTATTCCTTTTCATGACTTTTGACTACTCATTGTATTACCCATTTGAGAAAGACTACCACTATATTGTCATCAACAGACAAATTTATCCTGGTATTCTGCATAGGTAGTCGTGCGTTCTGTTTCTTTCGTACTAGTCTTACATTTGAGTCATTCCTCCTTCGTTAACAGCACCGGAGGCCACATAAGCAAATTCCGAAAGTTACCAGCACACTATGTATAGTCTCATCGAGGACAGTTCATCGATTAAACCCTTCGATCCATGGTCTGAAACCGTATTTCACATACTTACCAGGGACATACGATAAATAAACAGATTCTCAACATAATCCCAACCAGTATTAATATGCTTGTTCCAATGATGAACTTGTTATTTTGCACTTGAAGCAAAGAAGTCTTTGTCTTATTGTTTGAGCCACTTTCCCACAAATTCTTTGACTTCCTCGTCGCTGCTGAACTTTTCTCCACGTAATGCCTTCATGAGTGGTCCAAAGAAATGAAAATCTGAGGGAGTAGGGCCTCTATTGTAGGAAGGATGAAGCGATATCTCCCAACCAATTTTTAATGGTTTCTTAGATCAGTTAGCCGGGGTGAGGGAGAATGTTGTCGTGTAGCAATACACCCTTTTCTTTGAGATCAGCTATGTTTTTTCTCTCTCTGCCGCCTTTAGTTCGTTCGTTAGCATGTCCAAGTAGTAAGTATTGTTTATTGTAGGATGATTTTCCAAATAATCACAAAAGACGATACCTTCGGCATCCCAGAATACGGTCGAAATGACTTTTCCAGCTGATGCTTGCGTTCTGAATTTATTTCGTAGAGGCGAGTTGATGTGCTTCCACTCCATGCCTTGTCTTTTGGACTCAGGTTCAAAATGGTGAACCCAAGTTTCATCACACGTAAAACCTTCTTCAGAAAAGAATCACCTTCCCTTTCACAGCATTTTTTCAATACTGTACAGACTTTGAGTCTTGTTTCCTGCTGTTGTTCGGTTAACTCTTTCGGGAACAATCTTGCATTTGTTGTGATGTATTTGAGCTTTTTACTGCTATGAACTGTACCAACACTTACTGCAAGTATTCCTGTAACACGTCAGTCTTCACGAATAATTTCGGCAAAGCGGGTTTCAAACGAATGAGTTGACACTTCAAATGGTCGTCCAGGACACTGCTCGTCAGTCACTGACGTTGGACATTTTTGAACTGTACCACCCACTTATAAAATTTCAACAATTCATAGAACTTTCACCATACTGCAAAATCATTAGACAAAAGTTTTTAATAGGCTTTTCGCCTTCAGGAAGCAAAAAATGGATCACTGAACGTCGTTAAACTAATGTAGACATGGCATAGTTAAATTAAATATTGAGGTTATAAACAAAACAGTATTTATCCGTCAAGTGTTCACAGTTCATTCCCATGATGTCAACCTAAAATCATGAAAGTACAGAACTCTTCTTCCCGACTGCTTCATTTCTACATTAGTTTGTCCGTTTAATTACTGAATGTCTCTTGTTCGGAATAAAATCATTGCACCCATAAACACTTCTTTTAATTATATTTGCAAGTAATCAGTGCAGCGCTTATTACTTGGAGAAGTGTACCACGTGAATACGATTGAATACTGTATCAAATTAAAGTTGGTAAATGGAATGCATGACTAACTCCAAGCAGTATTCAGTACTTAAAAACAACTTGTAACACAATCCCATTTGACTTCCCAATATCTTCGAAATGTTTTACAGGAAATTTCAGAAATTTCAGCAGTTCTTATCACTGATTGCGAAAAAACATTGTAATTTAGGAAACGAGCCAAGAATATGACAGTACATGTACTAAAATGTGGTCATAATCGATCTCTACTGATTAGTCAATGGAATATTAATTACGAGCATTAGACTTCAACAGACGAAAATTAAGGCCAGGGAAAAATCCTAGTGTCAGCGCTCCGGCGTATCGAACGGATTAAAACCATCATCAAAATTTTAATATTTGCGGGATGAAAGGCTTGTTGATGTGCGAACTGGTTTTTTGTTATACGCGCAGACCTCTAAAAGACAAGCCTCAGAGCAGAACTTTTATAACAACAGCATGTGGTGAAATTGACGTTTCTACCCCAACATTTTTTCCGACCCCAGAATTTCGGCTCAATTTCTGATAAAATTTTTATCTGAGCATGCATGTGTTGCAGATGATACGATACATCAATTGAAGATCTGCTACTAAAATGGGTACATAACAACAAAAAAACGAAATGTAATCTAATTATAAGATACGATTAGATTCAAAGACAATGCAAACAGTACCAAAAACCTAGTATTCACATATTCCAAATACACAGAACTTAGTATTTTCAGAGAAAATAAATAAACGCCCATAGAGGATGCTGCAACTACGTGAAAAATATGTATATTTCAATAAATGCAGGGTGAACTGTGTTACGATATATCTACTTAGTATGCATATCTATCTATGCGATGATCTAGTTTCGTCTAAGTGAATTTGACTGGTGTCCTTCGTGTACTGATATACTGTTTTGAGATAAGGTACCCCTAAGCTGTCAGCAAAGTTCCACAACTATTAGAATTGAAGTAGTACATTCTTGGATAAGAAAACCATATTTCTTGGGAAAAAATCGGGGAGCGAAGTGCCTTTATAAATTGTGTGTTACATATGAAAAACAGTACACAATTATCGATTCAGAATAGTACAATAAGTGTTGTTAAAATAAACGATTCTTTCTGGAATTATGCACTTTTTTTGTTGTTGCTGTGGTCTTCAGTCCAGAGACTGGTTTGATGTGGCTCTCCATGCCGCTCTATGCTGTGCAAGCTTCATCATCTCCCAGTATCTACTGCAATCTACATCCTGAATCTGCTTAGTGTATTCATCTCTTGGTCTCCCTCTACGATTTTTACCCTCCACACTGCCCTCCAATACTAAATTGGTGGTCCCTTGATGCCTCAGAACATGTCATACCAACCGATCCCTTCTTGTAGTCAAGTTGACAATCAGCACTAGTGCTAATAAACCGTCCTCAAACTCTGAATGAAACGTCGTGTAAAATGTAAGATGTGGCACTAGTTAACGTTTATGTAATAATTTATCATAAGGACTCTTAATATGGGGGCACGCTGAAAAGTAAAGCTTCCAAGTTTTTTATATGAAAATTCTTAAGTCTTTTTAAATAAAATAATGATTATTAACGTTCTACATATTTATCCTTCATTTATACATATTTCCTGTCCTCTGCCGCTAGAGGGCTCCGGACTGTAGCGTTTAACATGGCCGTGTGTAACGTAACTATGTCGGTACGTGAGAAACATCGTGCTGTAATCGAGTTTCAAATTCGAAGAGTTCGCCCACACGTGGAGCACCTTGCTAGACCACACACGAACGCTGTGACATCTGCAACAATTCGACGCCGTCGCTTATCGTGCACACAGTGCCGACTTGGCCCCATCTGACTTTCATTTATTTCCAAAACTTTCGGAACACCTTCGGGGATTTCACTTTGATAGTGATGAAGCAGTGCAAGCGAAGGTGGGGTTGTGGCTCTGTTAACAAAATCAAACGTTTTACAGTGACAGTATCAACAAACTGGTCTCTAGTTGGAAGAAATGCGTTCGCCGCCAGGGTGACTATGTTAAGAAATAAATATGTAAACACGAGACTTTGAATAAGGCTTGTTCCATTTAAATATCTGTAAGAGTTTTCACATAAAAAAAAAGATTGGAGGCTTTTCTGTTCAGTACACCATCGTAATCACAATGTTCATATTACTGATTTCGGAACTGATTGCCATCTTCAGATGTGGTTAATCCACTAACAGTCTAGTCACGAAATATAACAATTCCAGTTATTTACACATTAAGAGAGTCTCTTTTACGATATGACGACATGATGTATAATTCGCTAACACATTTTGTACGACTTAGTTAGGTTGAGAATGCGTAACTGGAGTTGTTGTACAACATGACGAAGATTTTAGTGTACTACTCACGTCTGAAGATAGCAATCAGTTTTCGAAAAAGGTAATACGAATACTGAAATTATTAAGCAATCTTGACGTCATAAATTATCAAGTTACTCGGTTAAAATTTATAAGTTAGCATACTTCCGTTGATAGTATGTCAATTCTAAAAAAAAACATTAAGGAGTTAAAAAAATGGTTTTTAAACGGACTGAAAGCCAGTATTCAGTTGCGCGGCGGACTGCTATGTGTGATGGGCCTCTGACTCAGTATGCTTGTAAGTCCGCCAGATCACGACAAAACTTCGCAAAGCAAACGTGAAGTAGCAAAAGGTTCTGAAGATAGAATCGCGCTTGATGTTGACGTCCGTGAGGGAGAGCAAGAATGTGCTGACCTTTGGACTGGGCAGCAAGCAGCTTAGCTGAAGGTTACAAGCATTGGCCTGACCTTATCTTGTTAATCCTGAAACGATTACTCTAGAAAGCCCTTTGCGGTACATCGTTTATCTTCATAGTGGACATTGCCTGAAATTTGGAAAGGAATTAGCGAAACACGTGTGTAGGTACACAAAGCCCTCTAGGATTACGATTCGTTACGTGATTTGGGATAAGGCAGGCGCCAAATAATTCATGTTGTCGTAAATACATAAGTACAAAGCTCGGGTACGTGCACTGCTTTTACGCTCATCATCACTTAGGTGGATACTGGAATAATTACTTGTTTCTGTCAAAAAACTGTCGTCCGCGAAAATGAAGAAAAAGTGTAATTTGAACAGCATTTACGAAATACGGAAATTTGTGAAAGTTATTGCTCCCTACACTTAGTGACTGTATCTCTTATGAGCAGAAGATGCGTAACCTTCTAGATACAACAACGTACCGAAAGCTAAGGGCAGATCTGACAAAGTGGATTACACGGAATACAAATCGGTTAATCAAGGTCCTCTCTGACGGACTTACAGAAGACACAGAAGCCCCACCATCTCAGCTGTATGGGTTACCAAAAATCCACAAAAATAATGTACCACTATCACCAGTTGTAAGAGCTCCTCGCTAAGCGACGTATAAAATAGCGAAACATTTGGCCTCTGCTTCAGCCGAACGTGGGAAAGACCAACACATACACAGAGGCCTACGGAGGGTTCGACGAAAAGCTGAAGAAACTAAAACGTGGAGTGAACGAAATCCTGGTCAGCTTTGATGTTGCTTTCTTTACCAAAGTGCCACTCAGTGACTCTTTGGAGCATATTGGTTCCATTTTCCCAAAGGAAATAATCAGGCACCTTCATTCATCTCTGACCATGATCGATTTCGTGTGGTATGCTTATTTCTACGAACAGCTCGAAGGCGTCACAGTGGGTAGTCCATTTAGTCCAGTGGTTTCGAAAGACAGGTGCTGGAATTGGCGCCTAACATGTGGTACTTTGACGGCACTTTCATCGTTTAGAGCCATAGTGAGGAACAGCTCGATGACTTCGGAAGACATTTGTACAGTCTCCGTGGCATCAAAAAATTAACTTTGGAGGTAGAAAACGACCAATAGCTGCCCTTTCATAAGTATTGTTTAGGGGAATGGTGAGAATCTGGGCCACAGTGTGATCGGAAATCGACACAAATAGACAGAAACCTGCCCATATCGTCAAATTATCACCATACAAGAGGAGTGGTTAATACGTTCGTAAAGCCAGCAAGACGAATATATGAGCTGCAGCAACTCGGACGCGACATGCATCACGTGGACACATTCTCAGGAGCAGTGAATGGGTACTTTAACAGACGCATCAGAAGTCTCGCGAAACCTAGCACACGACGAAATACACGTTGGAAGACGAAATGTCGGATCGGCTTTTTTGCTATACATCCTCAAGGTGACACGCGGGATCGGGCGTGTATTGAGCGAAAAAAGCGTAAAGGTTATTTAGAAACAGACCAAGATCAAAGGAGTCTCTGTATGTCCATCTTTTCAGAGATAGTAGCGGGACTCGGCTGTTCGATATAGGATGTCAAATCAAACGCCTTTCAGCAGTCTAGTTTCCTGTACGTCGGTCAAGGACCTGAAGATGGCGCAGTAAATCGCCGAAATTGGTAGCCAATTAAAATAAGTTCGGAAACTAAATGGATGGAAGGTGTTTGACTTGACATCCAAGATCAAAGAATGTTTCAGAACGGCTAGGGCTAAAGGGACCCACTAAAGATGTCGGGGATATACCGCATTGCGTATACATGTGGAAAATTGTATGTTGGAATGACCAGACGGTCTATAAATACTAGGATCATCGACCATAAACGGTACTGCAGTTTGGGACAGACGAAAAAATTTGCCGCGGTGGAGCAGGCGCAATGCGAAACCGATTCTCATGTTGCGCCGAACGACCGTTGCAGATAGCAAGGGAAGAAGTGCAGCGTAATGACTAGGACAAAGCCCTCAGACATTGGCGCGACAGGTACACATAATTTCCGGCCACAGACTCGAATCTAGTTGGCCAACAGCAGTGGAAGGTAGACCTTTGACGATGTCTACTACTCGAACAGGCGAAACCTCAGGAAAAACGTTAAACACACATCGGTTGAAGATCCCAAGATAAAAGCCAACAGGTAGTATGTCTCTATACAGCGTCTGCCATGCTTCAGCTTTTTCAACGTTATGCTAATTATTTAAGACTTTCATCTGTAAATAAAAATACACCCAACGTAACCGAGAATATGTTTCGCATATTCTAGTCCTTGCTTGACCTTTCCAGTCACAAGTTATGCAGATTGAAAGGATGGTTTAAAATACATGAAAACGGATAATAATAAGTGACGATTTTCTAAAAATACAACGGTGGACAATATTTGTGTTGTGGGGTTCCGTGCCTCAATCTGTAAAAACGGATCCCCTATAGGATCACTTCATTGTCCGTCTGTCTGTCTGTCTGCCTGTCTATCCGGCTGTTAAAAACTCTTTTCCTCTGGAAGGAGTAGACGCATCATGTTCACATTTTTATCACAGATTGAGGTCAAGGTTCCCTTAGCAGTGTAAAAAATTTTACCTTCAAAGTCAATTGAGTAAAAATATAAGACCAGTCATGTCACATATTTTGATACTCGAAAACTCACTCCTAAAACCTATAGGGAACTTCCTGTCGACCAAGAATCATGAAATTTCGCAAGAAGCAAGATTTCACAGTAAAAGTAAAGCAAAAAAATCCGAAAACTATTAATTTGTAAGTATATAACTCTTAAAAATATTTTTTGTCATTTCTCATCAACCTATCTCCTTGTCCGACTGTCAGTTACGGCCCCTTTTTTCTCGTGAAAAGAATGGTGTATCAAGTTCAAATTTATGTCATATACTTAGCTCTATATTCCCATGGCAATGTTAAAAATTTAAGTTTCTAAGTGAACTCAGTCAAAAGATACGGCCTTTTATGTCACTCATTTTGGTCATCGAAAACTCACTCTTCAAAACATATAGGGTTCTTCCCGTTCACTTAGAATCATAACATTTCTCAAGAAGCAGGGTTTCACGGTACATGTACAAAAAAAAAGATGAAAAATGTTAAACTTCAACTATATTGCATAAAAATTTCTTTTTTCCATTAGAACATACGTTGCATTCATCATCCATAAAACGTACGTTGCAGTCATGTTTTAGTAAGTAAATAAAAAATTTTTATTATATCTTCTACATCTACATATACATACTGAAGTCTCCAGCTGGTTTGTTTTTGTATGTGCGAGCTAGTCTGAGGAACTACAGCAGAGATTTTGATACCGTCCTGCAATTCCCGGGACCGATGTCTTGCCACTATCTATATCGAAAACAGGCAATAATCACCGAGATATTACATTCCCAGGAGGGATGAACTAAATATACATACATAATTAAGATTTCACAGAACCCTCGGAGCGGGAGTTCTACTCGCACTTGGATAATTTTTTAAAGAATAGCAGATGACAGAATGAAGATTTTAATGGTATTGTTCAATTGTGTCTAACTTTTGAAGATTTTGTTCCATTGTATCTAACTTTCGAAGATATTGTCCTATTGTGTCTAACTTTCGAAGATTTTGTCCCATTTGTTGCTGAAACTTCACTGACGCCACAGCCGATGCCGCTTCAGAGGTCTTCCTTTCGTCGATGCCGCCTCTGCAGTCATCTCGCTGCCTCCTCTTCGTCGTCAACGCCATCGCCGCCTCCACAGTCTACCCGCTGCCACTATCTTTGTCGCCGCCGCCACCAGCGTCATTTACAATGCAACAGCACACCAGATGTAGCTGCCGTCATTCCCCAACACCACGACGACGTTCTGCCGCTGGTAATTATCATCAACCGTTTGTCCCCTGTTTCCTTTGACCCACAAGAGACACTCGAGCTATCTCTGTCATTTACACTACCCTTTCCTCTGTTCTTACTAGAACTATGGAGAGGGTTTCCTCTGGTCCACCACTCTACGTTCCTCTGGTCCACTACTCTATTTTGAACCCCCCCCCCCCCCTTTCCCACAGCCTCGTCCCCATTTTACCCCATCTGCTATGCCTACACCATTGTTCCCATGGCCTCTGCCCCTGTGCCTGTGCTGTAGTTGTCACTAGTACTGCTGCTCTCAATGTCGTTTCGGTTGCCTTGGCTTAAGAAGACATGTGAAAATAGTGGATATGCATTGATGTAAGATGTGAACTCTGATCTATAATTATGGTTTGAGTAGTTTTCTGAGAAGAATTTAGACCATGCATTTACATCAGCTCAGATAACTTTTCCTTCTTCTTTTTCTTATCGTTTGGGCTACTTAGGACCATGTGACTACTTTTGACTCTTTACGTGGGTATTCTGTCTCATCTTATCCCAGAAATCTCTCATTTTCAGGCTGTGAGCAAGCTTCCTCTCCTCTGTCCACTTCAGTCTGTTGGTTCCTATGCTTTTTCGCTGGTGAGGGAATACGCCCTGTAGAGTGATTTTTCCGAATTTTGTTCTGTCCTGTTTTGTTTCTAATAAAGTTTCAAGTTTCTCTAGGTGATACATTTGTTCTTGGGGGCTTTCCCTCTGCCTGTCGTGATGAAGGTACATGTTCTTGTGTCTCCAAGAGTTCATCCAGCTCAAAGTCCCTAGACCGATAATCACCATCTCCTCACACATGTGATTATGTTCTCTTGGAGATGGTACAGCTCACTGTTATATCTGATCCTGTAGGTCCCATCCTCTTGTCTTACTGGCCCAAGTATATGCTCTAATTTCCTGAGTGGACCGTTCCTGTTCATCAAGATGCATTCATCCCAGATAACTATTTTCAAAAACGCCAATGGAAGCAGATATTAACTTGATATTTGTGAAACATCGTCGTAAATTTAAGACCTGCCAGTTGAGAAATAGTTGGAAGCTGTGGTATGAATCGAAAATTTTTGTTTGTAAGTCATCGTAGTTCTGCTCTCTCATAAACTCTCGTTGGTAATTTGTAATAACTGTTCTTTCTAGAAAGGAAACTTCGATCTGCCATTTCATTGTAACTAATACAAAACTTTTTCATTGTTTCTGCCAAATCTTACTGTTTAAATCCAAACATAAAGACGATTGATCCAGAGAGACTGCTGGAAAAGGCAGGCGCTGTCTTTATTTCGACGTATAATTGTTGAATCTCCTGAAATAACACTTGAATGTGATGTAGTTAATATTCCCCTAGCGGTTTAGAAGGTAAGCATTATTAATTGTCTGCATCTACAAATTAGATATCAAAAGCGAATATCAGTTGTCTCAGAACATTTATATTTGTTCCATATTCAAAATAGAGCTATTTAATACATAATTCACAAAGTTCAGTCGTTTTAGAAAGTGTTGCACTTGATTGTTACAATTAGTAGAAGACATACAGTACCCAGATATGTGAAATGTGCAAGGAAGTGGTTTTTACGTTCTATTAACAAAATGATGTGACATAATTATTAGATCATCAAGCTTTTAGTTACTCTTATCTTGTGTTACACTTGGTTAGATTTGATTTAACATTGAGTATCAGTTCTTTCATGGAACTCTTGGAAGTATTCGTAATTGTTTAGACTCTGTAGCGGTATGTCGTTTTTGTGGAGTTTTCTAAAGACTACTTTCGGGTAAGGACACTTATGCATTAATTATTTTTGTTGTGGAAGAAATGAAGGTGTGATAGTGATGTTACACGCTGTACTTAACAGTTTGTATTAATGACAATTCCGAAACTAAATTAACTTAAGAAGCTTCTCGTCCAGATCCTGAAGGCCCGAGGGTTGTCGACCATCCGTCGTGTCTCCCTCTGGCATGCAGCATCACGCAGGTGCGATGTGGAGGAGCACGTGGTCTGCACATCGCTCTCCTGGCCGTTTTGCCGACTTTTTTGACCTTGAATTCGCTACTGCTCGGTCAAGCAGCTCATCAATTGGCATCACAAGGCTTAGTGCACCCCTTTCGAGTCCTTCCACCAAGGAAAAATCGCTGGCAGTTCCGGGAATGGAATCAACATCCTCCGCTTGGCAGCCATCTACGCTAACCACACAGCTACTGAGGCAGACCGGAAGCTAAATTCAATAATTTACTTAGTGTATGGCTGAAAAAAATACTTTCAGAAGTCTCAGTCTCATGCCTTAATTTAACACGGTTCAGGATTATTATTTGAGTTATTGTATAACTGGCGAGGCAGTTCGTAGTTAATTCAATTTTTTGTAATTGCATAACTATCAGTTTAATAAGTCACAGCTGCAAAATACTAACACGAATTCTTTACAGACGAATGGAAAAACTAGTAGAAGCCAACCTCGGGGAAGATCAGTTTGGATTCCGTAGAAACACTGGAACACGTGAGGCAATACTTACCTTACGACTTATCTTAGAAGAAGGATTAAGGAAAGGCAAACCTACGTTTCTAGCATTTGTAGACTTAGAGAAAGCTTTTGACAATGTTGACTGGAATACTCTCTTTCAAATTCTAAAGGTGGCAGGGGTAAAATACAGGGAGTGAAAGGCTATTTACAATTTGTACAGAAACCAGATGGCAGTTATAAGAGTCGAGGGACATGAAAGGGAAGCAGTGGTTGGGAAGGGAGTAAGACAGGGTTGTAGCCTCTCCCCGATGTTGTTCAATCTGTATATTGAGCAAGCAGTAAAGGAAACAAAAGAAAAATTCGGAGTAGGTATTAAAATTCATGGAGAAGAAATAAAAACTTTGAGGTTCGCCGATGACATTGTAATTCTGTCAGACACACCAAAGGACTTGGAAGAGCAGTTAAATGGAATGGACAGTGTCTTGAAAGGAGGATATAAGATGAACATCAACAAAAGCAAAACAAGGATAATGGAATGTAGTCTAATTAAGTCGGGTGATGCTGAGGGAATTAGATTAGGAAATTAGGCACTTAAAGTAATAAAGGAGTTTTGCTATTTGGGGAGCAAAATAACTGATGATGGTCGAAGTAGAGAGGATATAAAATGTAGGCTGGCAATGGCAAGGAAAGCGTTTCTGAAGAAGAGAAATTTGTTAACATCCAGTATTGATTTAAGTGTCAGGAAGTCATTTCTGAAAGTATTTGTATGGAGTGTAGCCATGTATGGAAGTGAAACATGGACGATAAATTGTTTGGACATGAAGAGAATAGAAGCTTTCGAAATGTGGTGCTACAGAAGAACGCTGAAGATTAGATGGGTAGATCACATAACTAATGAGGAAGTATTGAATAGGATTGGGGAGAAGAGAAGTTTGTGGCACAACTTGACCAGAAGAAGGGATCGGTTGGTAGGACATATTCTGAGGCATCAAGGGATCACCAATTTAGTATTGGAGGGCAGCGTGGAGGGTAAAAATCGTAGAGGGAGACCAAGAGATGAATACACTAAGCAGATTCAGAAGGATGTAGGCTGCAGTAGGTACTGGGAGATGAAAAAGCTTGCACAGGATAGAGTAGCATGGAGAGCTGCATCAAACCAGTCTCAGGACTGAAGGCCACGACAACAACATACAATAAAGACACGATCATTTTAGAACTTAAAAACAACAAGGCGTCCGGAGAAAATCAAATAGTGGCCGAACTATGGAAAAAGTCTAACAAAAATGCAGTTACATCCCTAAAGTGTGTTTTCGATCAAATCTGGAAAGAAGAAGAGATCCCTGCAGAATGGAGAACAGCTCTCATCCACCCTATCCACAAGAAAGGTTTGAAGACAGACCCCAACAATTACAGAGGAATATCACTGCTGGATATAACGTACAAGATTCTTTCTAAGGTCCTTTTGAACAGGGCAGAGCCGCAATTGGATCCGCAAATCGGGGAATACCAGGGAGGTTTTAGAAAGGGTAGATCATGTTCGGAACAAATACTAAACCTCAAAAACATTATGGCATACCAAAAATCAAGGGCAAAGACATACGTAATCTCCTTCATTGATTTCAAAAAAGCATATGATTCGATTGATAGAGAATCTCTGTTATCAGTCCTGGGAGAAATGAGTTTGGATAAGAAAACAACTAGTATTATAAAAGCGACCCTTACAAATACATTTTCGAAAGTTAAATTTATGGGCGAACTATCGGAACCCTTTGAAATAAAAACGGGAGTGCGACAGGGCGATGGGCTCTCACCGTTGCTGTTCAATTGTGCGCTTGGGAAAGTAGTCAGAGAATGGAACACAAATATTAAGAGTGGTATAAGACTGGGTTGCAAAAAGAAGAACCTTAAAGTAAATTGCATTGCTTTTGCAGATGATATGGCCCTGTTTGCTGAAACAATGGAAGAAGCACGGGAGCAAATCCTTGAACTAAAGAAACAAGCAGCTAAAATTGGTCTTCACATCTCCTCTGAAGAAACTAAGATATTGACAAACATCAAGCACTCATGTAAATACCTCAAAGTTCAAGAACAGAAGATTGAAATAGTAAAAGAATTCAAATATCTCGGAGAATAGATTACTTGGAATGCTGGGGAAAGCAAAGCAATGGAATCCAGAAAAAATAAACTTGAATTGGCCTTCCAACTAACAAAAAATACATACAACAAAAAATCCCTTTCATGAGGGTCCAAAATTACACATTACAAGACAGTGATTAAGCCAGAAGCACTGTATGCAGCAGAAACACTTAACATGAATTTCAAAGGCCAAATGGAGAAACTTGAGGTAAAGGAAAGAAAAATTTTAAGAAAAATCATTGGGCCAAAAGTTCAAGACAATAAGATTATATACATCAAAAATGAAACTCTCTACAAGAAAATTGAAAAACTTTCAGATTCTATGCGAAAAAGGAGAATAAATTTTTATGGTCATCTTCTCAGAATGAATTCCAACAGATTACCTAAACAAATCTTTGACTACTTCCGTAACCGAAAAACGAAGCCCAACGGTTTAAAGAAGCTGAGAAAGACCTAGTGGAACTAAATATTTCAGAAAATTCACTTATTGATCGAACTGCTAAATTAATTACTAAAGATGAAAACATAAGGTTCCAAGACAAATCCACACAAAAGTCCAAATCCTTCATCTCGGAAGAAGAGAGGAGAAGAAGATCAGAAAGAATGAAGAAATACTGGGCCCTAAGAAAAGAACAACGCACAAAGAAATGATTGATCCAGCGTACCCCAAAGAGAGTGAAACGAAAGAAGAAGAAAGACACGATGACGGCACATAAGGTTTCAGATACATCGTCCTCAACTCCATGAAGCTGAGCGACACCAGTACAGTTATTTCTGAAGAAAACTACTCTATTCTCTTTTTTTCTTGATTTTACTATCTTCTGTGATAGGAAATACTCTCGCTTGTTCTACTATGATAACATCCCCAGAGTGGGTGTTTAGCAAGTCGACATTACCCTTCCTACTACACAACATAATATTTTTCTTAGCTGTGTCGTTCATTAACGCTATGTCTGAGTGAGTTTATCCAGTATATCTTCCAGGTCTCTTTACCTTACGAAATATATCATTTCATATTAGTGCTGATAACCTTAGTTGCGTTGCTATTTCCAGTAGTCAACATTGAGACGATCCTGTTGACTGTGTAACTTTCAACACAATACATAGTTTACAAAGTAATACTCTTGGATTAATATGCACTCCATAGACTCTTAACAAACTGGCCTTCAAGACTGTAAAACGAATTATCGAAATCAAAATTAATTTTCGTTTCCTGAAGACTACTGTTACACCCCAGGATAGTATCCATGGCGGACACTCAAAATTCGTTCAAGTTCTACTTTGGCAGCTCCTGAAAGTTGAACACATTGAGTCACCAGAAGACTGTCAGCTAGGGTGAAATGTTGAGCGGGTTGCGGCAAACATGGAAGCTATCATAGCATGGGGCAACGACCGACCAGATGCAACGCAACTTTAAGTATTCGGGAGCCGAGCCAAGTCATTAGGAGAATTGACAGCGATGTAAAACTAGGACACATGATGTCATAGCCATCTCCACCGCCACAGAGCGCACGGGAAGTGCCAACATTAATACCACACTCTTCCCATCAAATGGCTCATTGCTGAGTGATGAGTGCTGATTGCTGACTGCCCAGTGCATAGTACCAACAACTGTGTTAGTTGCAGCTATCCAGTGAGAGGGGAACCTATGAAGTCAACTCTCAGCACACCTAGCTATCTCCGACTGGCTATGGAACGAAGAGTCCAGCTAGAAGGACACTGATGGTGCCAGCTGCACTGCCAACTTCCACGGCCACCATCATCTTGCAGGTCTGCTGCAGCCTGGATGCTGTTTATCATGACTGGGTGTTGTGTGATGTCCTTAGGTTAGTTAGGTTTAAGTAGTTCTAAGTTCTAGGGGACTGATGACCTCAGAAGTTAAGTCTCATAGTGCTCAGAGCCATTTGAACCATTTTTGAACCTGATAATATTAATGATGCATACATCAACCGGTTATTATGCCTCCACTTATACATTCTTTGTTTATTAGTATTTATATCTTTTACAGTTTCTGGAAAGTTATTAAAAATGTGTTTAACTGAATAATGGACAAACTGTTGGCGCTTCAGCGTCGATATCTATCCTCACAGCATTTTTATGTTTCTTGTGAATTGTTTCACTTTCTTCGTTCCCTCCTTGACAAAAAGTTAAGGAACAGTGGCAGTATTCTGCAAACATGTCATACAGCCGTTTTAAGACGAAAACGTCTTACTTGACGTGGAAAACGTAGGCATGCAGTTTTGATTATCGCTTCGAAAAGATAAAGTTAGGTAATTAATTTACTGTTTGTTTGCAGGTACATGTTGTCTGTAGTCATGGCACAAATTCAAATCCCCGCACCACACTACCGTAGTAGGCCACGAGGAGCCAAAACAAAATGCCGCAACCCATTATGCAGTAATTCATTTTCTGCTTCTGAAGGGAAACAACGCTACAGCAATCAACGCTGAGTTGGTAGAAGTGTAAGGAAACAATTGCACCACCATTTGGCTGTGCAGGCGCCTGCAGTGTGGCCAAACAAGTTTGAATAACGAAGAACGAAATGGCAGACTGTCTCTCTGCGAATACCCAGGAACTGCAAGAAAAATTGAGATGCTGGTACTGGAAGACTGGCTTATCACAATCGAGGCAGAAGAGGAAAAACGTAAAATGTATCAATTTTCAACATCTTCCACGACATGTTGAAAATGACGCTGTCTGCTTGATTCCGCGACTGCTTCCACGCATTCAAACCGAAGCTGCACCACAAATGTTGCAATTGTGTCTGACCAATACAGATCGCTTCTATAGCTACGTTATCAGTAATCACCATGGCCGCGCGGGATTAGCCGAGCGGTCTTGCGCTGCAGTCACGGACTTTGCGGCTGGTCCCGGCGGAGGTTCGAGTGCTCCCTCGGGCATGGGTGTGTGTGTTTGTCCTTAGGATGATTTAGGTTAAGTAGTGTGTAAACTTAGGGACCTTAGCAGTTAGGTCCCATAAGATTTCACACACGTTTGAACATTTTAATCACCATGAACGACGTCTGAGTGTATCACTTCGATCACTAGTCAGAGGAGCAATGCAAGTAATGGTGCTGATTAATGACGAATAAGGAATGATCAAAAAGTTTCCTTTCGAAGACTGTACAGTCTAAAATCGGTACACCAGTCGGGCGGATTCGCCATGAGCACTGAGGCACTCATCCCACCATGCCGAAGTGGCCGTGCGGTTAAAGGCGCTGCAGTCTGGAACCGCAAGACCGCTACGGTCGCAGGTTCGAATCCTGCCTCGCGCATGGATGTTTGTGATGTCCTTAGGTTAGTTAGGTTTAACTAGTTCTAAGTTCTAGGGGACTAATGACCTCAGCAGTTGAGTCCCATAGTGCTCAGAGCCATTTGAACCCATCCCACCAATGCATCAAGTTGAAGTCACCCGTTTGATAAAACAATGTATCCTGCTGCAAGAAGAAGTCCGTAACTGCCTGCTGCACATCCTCCTCCGACCTTTAGAGGCCTTTTTTAAGGCACCGAAGGGATAATAATGGTATGAGAAGAGATCAGGTCTATAGGACGGGAGCTCGAGTGTCTCCTGCTTGACCCCGCGTAACTTGCGCGTTGCGACATTTTCGATATGGGGGCGTACTTTACATGAATCAGCAGCACCCTGCCGGGCGCAGTGGCCGAGCGGTTCTAGGCGCTTCAGTCCGGAACCGCGCAACCGCTACGGTCGCAGGTTCGAATCCTGCCTCGGGCATGGATGTGTGTGATGTCCTTAGGTTAGTTAGGTTTAATTAGTTGTTAGTTCTAGGGGACTGATGACCTCAGAAGTTAAGTCGCATAGTGTTCAGAGCCATTTGAACCTTTTGAACCCAATACTGCCAGGGATTTTTTCTTGGCCAGAAGGACTGGAACGGAATACACTTAGTCTCGTATGGCCAAATGAGGAGCTACTCGACCGAGTAGTAGCGATTACAAAGTCAAGAAATCCGGCAACGACCGCGAGAGCGGTGTGCTGTCACTGGCAGAGGATGGTGGCACAGCAGTCCACAAGGTATCTTATGGGGTTTAGATGCAGTTGTAGATGAGGACTAATAACACCATGACCAAGTCAGAATGTCGCAGTATGTGTTTTTCGAGGTGATAATTGTAACTTTTTGACTACCCCTCCCACGAGCTATGGACGTCATCGAAAAGTGACTGACTGCAATCACTAATTGCCTGCAGTGGAAACGTGTGCCACCAGAAGTGTCCTCGCTAACTCCAGTAGGGATTAGTATGTGCGCATGCGTTACTCCCACGGGGATGCTGCTCAGAGGTGGCCCAGACGCGATTTCGAGCCGCCCGTTCTAGCGCCCAACGGTAAGCGAACGCTGACGAGGCGACGGCGGGCCAGCAATCACCGCAGCCGATCAGCGCATTGCGGCTGTGCCGGCCGAGTGTCTCCCGGCACTGCGGTTGTCGGTGCCGGTACTGCGGGGCGAGGCACGCAACACAGCCTGCCCGTCTGGTGTCTGCCCTCGTGGTGTAGGACGCCGTAATACGCTTACAAACTTGCAGCGCACGGCGTCCGCAGAGCCAGTTCTAATTAAACTGAGTCGTAATTAGATCAAACTAGAAGTATTTTAATTATTATAACCTGTTCTGCCAGTTTCTCAAAGATGCTGTAAAGGGGCATTATGAGTTCGCACAACGAGAGCACTCGATTAAAGACCCAATTACAGTGCACTTTGGGCCTATTACTGTTTCCGTGGCGGCTGGTTATAGGTAGAGGCGCACAAGACTAAAGCGCCAGCTTCCGCCTATGTGGGAACCGCTCTGCCCATGTGTGGCCCCGTCTCGCTCTCACTCTGACGATCTATCCTCAGGGGCTCAAGGTTGCATTAGGAGCGCGTCCTTCGCAACAATTTGTTAGCATCATCGACGATAAAAGAGAGAGGTAGCTATGGCTTCCCATATTTAAAATAAATAAATTTTTTAATGTTTAGCCGGCCGTTATGGCCGTGCGGTTCTAGGCGCTTCAGTATGGAACCGCGCGACCGCTACGGTCGCAGGTTCGAATCCTGCCTCGGGCATGGATGTGTGTGATGTCCTTAGGTTAGTTAGGTTTAAGTAGTTCTAAGTTCTAGGAGACTGATGACCTCAGATGTTAAGTTCCATAGTGCTCAGAGCCATTTCAACCATTTTTTTTAAATGATGAAAAACAAACTAACTGCGTTTCTGTTCTATTAATACTTGTCTATTTCCAACCGGTTTTCCGCTTATTACGCCACCGTCAGGAAGTGACTGATTATTGTCCACAAGAGAGACTACTGCGTACGAAATCAAACATTAGAAACAAATATGCTATCAATATTTCTTCCATAAGGACTACGACTGTTGATCAATTTATAAAAGTGTGGGTCACTTCTTTGTTTCCCACTACACGTTTCGATGCTTCAGGCCATCATCTTCAGGTGGAGAATCGTGTCTGTCTATTCCTGGTGTTAGTGCGGAGCACAGACTCCTTTTCACAGCAGCACATCATGTGCACAGCAGTTTATTCTTCGTCCTTTGCGTGTGGTCAAAGTAGTTTTCAGAAAATGCAATCTTAAAGTTGAAAAACATGAATTCACAGGAGCAAAGTGTGGTGTCACTGCCAGACACCACACTTGCTAGTTGGTAGCTTTAAATCGGCCGCGGTCCATTAGTACATGTCGGACCCGCGTGTCGCCACCTTCAGTGATAGCAGACCGAGCGCCACCACACGGCAGGTCTAGAGATACGGACTAGCACTCGCCGACTTTGCTAGCGACTACAATGACGAAGCCTCGCTCCTTTGCCGAGCAGATAGTTAGAATAGCCTTCAGCTAAGTCCATGGCTACGACCTAGCAAGGCGCCATTAGCCTTACATAGCAATTGATACTTATCGTATAAAGCATGTCTCATCAAGAACGATGTATACAACAAGGATGGATTAAAGTTAAGTATTCCAAAAGCTACGTACTTTTCTTTATAGCATTCATTACGTATCCTGTTTCAGACCTCACGCCATCCTTCGTGTGTTTATAGCGTGCATTGCGGTCCCCTCAAATCACACTGTGTCGGCACTTCTGTCGACACATCACAAAGTGTACTTAAAAAGGAACTAGAATCAGAAAGATGTACATATTTGTATTTGTTGCGTGTGCTTTTCACTGTACATCACGTTTACACTGTTGCTTAACACGAACGTGCCATATATATCAGAGATATGCTGCGTTTCTATCGAGTACAAATATAACTGAAATGTGCTATTGCTGGAGATTGGATATTTAGTTTAATGCGCATCACAAGTGACTCATTATATTAATTGCGTATATACAGGGTCATGCAGTTGCCCTACCACTGGATTTTATGCGGCTCACAACGCCTTCAAATACCATGTGCAAAATTTTCATATTCTCTCCCTCGCTACACACAAACTGTTAATCCTGCGTAAAAAATGAACAACACCTCTTTGTAGGAAATTTAATGTAGTTAAATTTAGTATTGGGGGACGTTTTCTCTGGAGGCACGGTTTTAGAGCTATTCAAGAAATACGCTTTTGAAGCCGACTTTTGTGCATTTTTCTTGAATAATTCGAAAAGTACAGCCTGTTAACATCCCAGTATAAAACTTAACTAACCTACAAAAAGGTGCTCTTCATTTTTTCTGTAGGAGTAATAATTTGCACATGGAATGTGCACATCTTGCGTGTAGTATTTGAAGGCGTTGCGGGTTGCATAAAACCCAGTATAGATGTAGCTGAATCGCGTTGTGTATGTGTTACCTAGTATTATTGATGGATGGATGTGCTGCACCAGACTGTGTAAGCAGGAAATAAAGTTATCACTAGTGAGAGCAAAATTAATTTTGTGAATTGTTATTGAATTTAAACTTATTGCTAACTATAAATGTATTATAGATTTAAACAACAAATGCTAAGAAACTAAAATACAATGTTGTGTGTGTCAGAGTAATCTTGTTTACATTATTATGTTAACAAATATTGTACTTACATATTATATATTTATATTTTTAAGTTCTTTTTTCTGTTACAGAGATGGATCGAAACAGATTATTTGTAGCCTGTATACTCTAGATGGTACTTATTGAGATACAAGTAGAAGGTGTTAAATAAATTGTTATGCAGTGAAATATATTGTAAATTATGAAAAAGATTCAAGTACATTGTTATAGTTCTCGAAAAAAAATGGCTGAGGCTGTTTCATTTATGTCAATGAACAGATTTATCCCAGAATGCTTAGAAGATGCAACAAATTTAATAACGAGTCTGTCTACACTACGCTTCTCTGTCCTCTGCTATTACACCGCTACACATTATGGAATCCTTGCCTGATAAGGTTGAAGGAGGACATCAAAGAAGTTCAAAGCTGGGCAGCTCGTTTTGTATTATCGCTAAATATGGGAGACAGTGTCACGGATATGATACGCGAGTTGGAGTGGCAATCATCAAAAGAAAGGCGTTTTTCGTTGTGGTGAGATCATTTCGCAAATTTTAAATCACTAGCTTTCTCCTCCGAATGCGAAACTATTTTGTTAACTTCCACCCAAATAGGGAGAAATGACTATCGTAATGAAGTATGCATGAGAGAAACCGGAGCTAGCACGGAGAGATTTGGGTCTTCATTTTTCCCAAGAGCTATTCAAGAAATGAACAGTCGAGAAATAGTTTTTAATGTGGATCTGTGAATCCATTGCCAAGCACTTCACTGTGAATTTCAGGGTAGTGACGTAGATGAAATTTTTTCTATGAAGGTTGGAACTTTAACGGTGGTAACTATTTATTTACAGCTCGTACAAAATAGATACGTGTTTCAAAGTTTTACTGGCCTTTAAAGTAGTCACCAGCATTGTGTATAACCCGTTGTCAGCGATGTGGAAGTCGTAGGATACACTTAGCAGTGCCAGTTGTGTTGACAGTTCGAGCGGCGCGGTCTACTGCCCGACGAATTTGTAGCAGTTCTGAAGTGAATGCCGTGAAGTGTTTCCTTCAGTGTAGAAATCGAGTTGAACTCACTAGGGCTTAAGTCAGGGGCGCTCAGTAGGTGGTATAGCACTTAGCAGCCCCATCAGTGAAACAAATCAGTAACAGCTTGCACTGTACGTGCTTGAGCATTGTCCTGCAAAATGATGGTCAGGTCCTGCAGGAAGTGCCATCACTTCTGTCTCTATGCTGCTCATTTTTGGAACAGAACCTACGACCAACTTAGAGACAGAAGTGATGACACTTTCTGCAGGAACTGACCATCATTTTGCAGGACAATGTTCAATCACGTACAGTGCAAGCTGTTACTGATTTGTTTGACTGATGTGGCTGCTAAGTGCTATTCCACCTACTGAACTCCCCTGACTTAAGCCCTCGTGAGTTCAATTCTGTTTCTAAACTGAAGGAAACACTTCACGGCATTCACTTCAGAACTGCTACAAATTAGTCGGGCAATAGACCGCGCCGCTCTAACTGTCAACACAACTGGCACTGCTAAGAGTATCCTACGACTTCCACATCGCCGACAATGGGTTATACACAATGCTGGTGACTACTTTGACGGTCAGTAAAACTTTGAAACACGTATCTGTTTTGTACGAGCTGTAAATAAATAGTTGCCACTGTTAAAGTTCCAACCCACGTATATATACTATCAAATATGTATACTATCAACATACACAAGAATCTTTGACCTTGACGTTGGTTAAGAAATATCAGATCGAGCACTCATAGCTAATGTGATACACCAAACAGGTAAAATTATAGTGTTAAATTAAAATTTACAGGACGGAGAATATCAAACACAATACTTAACGAAAACGCTCAGTCTTAGAGTACACAAGTTGTATTGATATAGCACTGTAGGCTATGAGGAAAGACAAAGTAAGCCATATGGAAATTCAATAGAACTTGCTTTTTAGAGGATTAGAACTGCTGACTATAATGAACGCCTTGAAGGCGGAACTGATAGTGTGGAGGCGGTTGTGTACCCTCAGGGTCGACTCAGGGATTCAAATTCCATCTAAAACGGCAGGTAGCGTTCATTAGTTGGTGTTTTTGAGCGGAAGCGGTCAAAACGATGCAGATCGTCAATGCAAATCTCACGGTACCGACTGAACTTTCTAATACCCTAATTCGGCGCGCAACTTGCCGTGGTAAGAACCGTTCTTGCCATACAGTGACAATACGCGTACGAAATACACTTGACATTATCCGATGAGGTGATTGCACGCTGCATATAAGTCGCGTCGTTTTGTTCACGATTGTAGACAAAAATTCGTGTATTAAACTTCACCGAAAGAGCAAGTTTACGTTTACCCCTATTACATAGGTAAATAGTGACTTCGTGTGGTCAAAAGAGTATTCACAAAGTTTCCTATAAAAAACATTAAAATAAAAAAATTCATCTTGCAGGTCATGAGAGTGGCGCAAAATTTTTTCTTGAGCAATCATCATTTGGGTGACGCAGCTCTTTGTACTTTCTTTTATGTATAACATGTTGACACCTTGCGGAGATTGATATGGAATACAGTTTAAAGCTGTTTCTATGTAGTGTGTTTACGTTTCGCTCTTGAAGCGACCTACGGTACACTCCTGCAAGAAGAGGATCATTTCCTTCCGTGTACTCTGTGTAGAACCGTCCCATCAGGTCCAGTGGCCTTTCATCTGTCGGGTGATTTCAGTTGCTTTTCTGCCCCTTGGTCAGTTATTTCGATATCTTCCATTCTGACATTCGTGCCGTGATTGAAAGGGGGATAAACAATACCGGTCTTTACCGGTGAAACAGTTTTGGAAGATGGCGATGAGTATTTTGGCCTTCTCTCTGTCATCCTCAGTTTCTATGCCGTTATGGTCACTCCCAGAGTGGCTGAACAGATGGCTTCGATCCGTTTACTGATTTAACAGAGGACCAGTATTTCTTAGGATTTTCTGTCAAGTCGGTAGGAATAATTTTGCTTTCGCCTTCGTTCAAATATTCAAGGACAGCTCCCCTTACGCTAATTTTCACATCGTTCAGTTTTCATTTGTCTGTGAGGTTTTACTTACATTTATATTTGCAGTGAAGCTCTCTTCGCTTTCCTTGTAGCTACGTAGCATGGCTTTCGAACCACGGCAAGTCTTTCGTATCCCTCATAACTTCGTTTGCCACACTCATGTCTGAGACATATTTTCTCATTGATGCTCAGCATCGTCAGTGCTGGTGATGAAATTTTTATGTTGATGGCTCATGTAACATGAAATTAATTTTTTGTCGCTGTTGGTAAGCATAAATCTCTCCCTATCTTTCTTTATATTCTTATTCACAGCCGTAGTTAGTAATGCTGTAAGGGCTTTATGGCCACAGATTCCGTGTGATCTTCGCTAAGTGAGTCGAGGAGTTGGAGCCTGTTGGTGATCACGAGATGTAATACGTCATTTTTGTGAGACGGTTCTCTGATTAGCTGCTCAAGGTAATTTTCGGATGAGGCATTTAAAAGAATTCCACATCATTCCCTGTCCCCACTATCTGCCTTAATCGCTCGAGTCTCTCAGTCTAGAGCTGATTAGTTGAAATCTCCTCCTAATAATATAACATGACAATAGAATTATGTGAAATGTTTGCAAGTTTCCCCTTCAAATTTCCGTCACAACTGCTTCTGATGGCAGAAGTCTATAAAAGTATACGATCTCGGTGACTAGGGCCACCCGTCGGGTAGACCGTTCTCCGGGTTCAAGTTATAACATTGCAGTTGCATTTACGTAGCTTATGTAATGAAATACCAAGTTTGGTTTATTACGTACTATGCCCCAACAGAACAAATAGTCCTGTCACGGAAAAGCCACGTATAACACTACCGTCTGCTACTGCTGTACCATAACCTTAAAGTTGCAGGCAGGTCATGAAATAAAACTATCTTGTTAAAGCAATTATGGTATAAAGTAACAGAGCATAACAAAATTCCTCTGAGAAGAATTTTGTTATATTGACCGTGTTGTACCTAACGGAGGTGGCTTATCGGAAATGAAAGTCAGAATTACGTAAATATTTGAACAGTAACAAACAAAATTTTGCCTTTCTGCACTGTTTAACTGATAAAGAAAACGGCCGCCAGCCTAACTAGGCAAGAGAATGATTAACATTCTCGTTCAAGAAAATAAGTTATTAGTAACTTTAATGGATAAACACAACCTATACTTTGTCACACGCGAGTGCAGTGAACTCTGACACATACATATGTTTACGGTAAGATTGAAACTAACAGTTAGAGCAGCACAAACTATTTGCAAAATTATAACAGATATCGAAACACACTATTACTTTCAGAGTTTGTTCAAACTGTATGGTATTCACTGCAAATGGTTCAAATGGCTCTGAGCACTATGGGACTCAACATCTGTGGTCATAAGTCCCCTAGAACTTAGAACTACTTAAACCTAACTAACCTAAGGACATCACACACATCCATGCCCGAGGCAGGATTCGAACCTGCGACCGTAGCGGTCACGCGGTTCCAGACTGAAGCGCCTTTAACCGCACGGCCACACCGCCCGGCCTATTCACTGCAGGATCATAAATTGGACATAGGTAAAGTCTCCATCAGTTAAGTACTTTACTATTTAAAATGAAAGTTAATTGGAATCCAGTAACAAGTTGCTTCTCACTATCATTTGAATAAAGAAATTATGGTTTTCATAATTAGTGGTCTTTCCGTTACTTGTTACCTAGCATTAACACAATAGACAAACTGTGAATCCTGTTATACTATTAATATGCACTTCTAATACACAAGAGAGACAAACACTTAGCAAACATGAGTATATAACGTTTCACAACTGCAGTTTTCCACTCTTACTACCGTGAGAGACAAAATTAATATATATGTAAGATACTGACTCACCTTCTGCGATTTACAACAGGCAGTAATGTGATCATTTACTAAGCAAAACTTTATAAGCCTCAGTCTTACGTACTTTTAATTTGAAATTGGCAACAACACATTAATAAGCAGTTTTACTAGGAAAATTATTTTCAGCAAGCATCATTAACTTTAACTCACTCTCTTGCCACATTAACTTTAACTTTCCTTTTACTATGTTCAAGAGGCATCAATTAGCAAAAACACTGGTCTTTAATGTTCTTTGAGTAGGGACACTCGGTAATCACTTTAGTTCAAACGGAGAGGAACCTGAGAGGTGTTATGATAAGGAAAAAATCAAGGTAGGTACATAAATTCAGTTATAAGTTACCTTATATTTGTGCACACTAAAGCATCCAATGAGCTGATCCTTCACTGTACATTATTATAGCATTCCGATACAGTGACTGCGCAATGTGGTGGCAACTGCATGTCGGTAGGTGGATTTGCAGGTAGAATTGCTGGACTCTGTCATTTCTTGGTGGCGATGATAGATACAAATTCCAGAATAGTTCCAGCTATTTATCCATCCATCCGAGGCATTGGAAAGTAGCAGAAAAAGCCTCTCTCGGAACCAGCACAATATGCAATTTTAACATGGCAGTGCACAGTTTGGTAGCTCGTCCCAGACTGACTCTTGTTCCACCTTTTCTACCGGGGCCATCCACAATTTGCGCGCGCTACACAGTTTTGTTCCTGAGGGAACCGCTACACCTTTTATATACAAACTAACTAAGAACCCTAACTGAGGATCAGCAGTTTACATAACAGTAATAAAATACATTAAATAAAACAGAACATTTGCAATTATTTACATTTCTACCAAAAATTATTCACACAGAAATTACAATTATATACAGTAAGTTTTGTTCCCTCCAAATGGGACAAAGAATTTAAATGACAGAGACACTACTTTGCATAGAACCAAACCATGACATCAAAGTTTGTACAAAGAAAGGAGTATACAATTTTGTGTTATCTATTCAAACACATTTACAGATACTCAATGTTATAACATTAAATAAAACAAAAGCAAAATAAATCCATACAACAGAAGAGCTATGGTGTTACAAAGTCTTTCGATTTGACGCCACTTCGGTGACTTGCGAGTCGATGGGGATGAAATGATGGTGATTAGGACAATACAATACCCAGTCTCTGAGCGGAGAAAATCTCCGACCCAGCCGGGCCCATAAGATTGACATTCTGTCGCGCTGACCACATTTTTTTTGTTTTTCTAATTTTTGTTCGGTATTGTTAGGTTCGTTTGGTCTGGGCGCCCGTCACATGACATCCGTTCAAGTTGATCGTCGATTCTTTTACTCAGTTTTTTTATTACAGAGGACAATCGGCCCTCTAACCGAGCTACCGCGCCGGTACCATTCAGCTACCGGGGGCGGACAAAGTATACGATGGGCACATAAGGTCCATTGTTTAACACTTGTCTTCACCATATTACTTGGTACTCGGAATCAGTACTAACCCCACTAGATACTATCCTACTTTTTACGGCTCTAAAAACATCTCCAACATCGGCAATCAATCTACTTTACCGATACACATTCCAATTGGGACTTAGAATGTCACTGCTATTAACTGGCATTACAGCCGTTTATAGTCGTCTAGAGTTGTAGTGGGCACTTAGTAGACAAAGTTTTGAGAAGAAATCCATGTCCGGAAATGAACAGTTTGGATACAAAATAAGTTTGAAGACTGGACCACTTTCAAATCTTCCCATTTCGCGGTATACACACGCAGCGGAGACAGTGACATGTCCTCTCCGGTACATATCGCCGAGAAGGGACCACGAGGAACCATTGCCAGGCTTGTAAAGCGACTGCTCTCGGCAGCGCCTTGTCCTGCATTGTGTGAGGGAAACGAGGGGGGCCGCCTTGCCGAAAAGGATGTGAGATCGCACTTGAAACTCGTCCATCCGAACATTCACTCATACGAACGAAAAACTAGAGAATATCTGACTTGGTTGTTCGTTGACCTGTTGCCATGAGTATCAGAGTGTCTATGTAGAGTCTAATAAAAGGAACTAATTACAAGCGTGACTACAATTGTTTCTGTTCTCTTCACAATAACGTTAATGGTGCAGAACCACTCTTAAACTAATTCTAATCACAGCAGGCTGATGTCTCGGTGAAAATGCAAGTAGTGAGACTTATGCCAGCATATTCCCCTTTTATTAATCTACCTCTTTGTCGTTTGTTGTTGGATTGGATTTTCATATTAACTGTATTATGAAGGAAGTGAAGAGTGCAGGTTAATTCTAGGTCATAACCAACACTTAAACTCGAGGAGCTCACTGGCTGCGCAAAACTTACCAAACTACCTTACCCACCAAGACACGAACATCATAAGACCATCAAATATTCTCTGCCCACCTATTTAAAAACTTGCTCATGTGACCACCCACTTCAGTCAGGTGAGCACCTTACAACTAGACTACCATTCTTACATAGAAATACGTTTACATAATCTGCAGTTTGATGTTATGTGCTAAACTGCCCAGAATAACCAGCATTTACTTAGAATTTATGCATCACTAGGAAACTCGGTAATGCTTCGCAACTACTAAGTATGTTTGGGAACCGGATATATTCATAAATTTCTCCCCCCCCCCCTCTCTCTTCTGCCTTTTCCTCTCCCTTCTTTGTCCATCTCCTTCTTCTTTCCCGCTCTCTCTATTCACCAACTCATCCCCCTTTTTTCTATCCATTTCTTCCTCCATCCCCCTCTATGTCCATTTTCTACTCCACTCCCGCCACTCCCTCGCCCCCCTTTCTCTGTCCTCTTACTCAACTCCCCGATCTTAAGTCTTATTTATTAAAAAAGAAACCTTATAGGGAATTTAAGTCACTTAAAATGAATGGGTGGTACGTATGGTATGAGAGAGATCTCTTCAGTTGCTGGATCTGTGAGGGTAGTGGTTGTTTCAGAGACAGCATTCTACATAGCTTTATTCTATTTGTGGAGAGGACTACAAAGTTTCGGACGATATAGGTTCCATAGTAGTATTCTAATAATAAGTCGATAAGCCATAAATGCAACATTCCTGTTTTCTGTAAAATCGGCGGCGAGTAACAAAACAGTACATTGTTGTCTACACAATTTTAGTTTGAAAATATATATAAGGAGAAAGGATATATATGGCAGAAACAATATAGCTAATGGTTTACATGCCCTGCTATCGTATTTCAAAGTGACTGAGAGAAAAAGAACGAAACCGTACGTTTTGACCGCACAGCACAGTGTTTTCTTACACGCAGTCGATTTTAATAGAAAACATGTAGATTGTCGTTTAAAAAAATACACAACCTACGTCCGTCTGAATGTTCGTTACAGAATCATGTAAAAGTTTCGACCAAATCGGTCAATTACTTCTCAAGGTTTTTGGTAACAGTGTTTTCCTTTCAGTATTAACGTATATGTTCTGTGTAATAAAAATATATAGTCTGTATCCATCCGAATGTTCATTAGAATACCACGTAAAAGTTTGAAGCAAATCAGTCCAGTACATTTCGCGGTTTTTGGTAACATTGTTAAACAACGACTTCTCTTTATACCGGGTGTTTCCGTAAGGGCGTGCAAAAATTTATCAGGACAAAGAGGATGCTCACTGAACAATTTTAGGTAGGTAATCTGGGGTCGGAGAAGCCAGCTTAAGGCGATAATAGGAATAAAATCATGTTACTGTGTACCTTTTTATTTACACTAGTTAAAGTTAACTGCAAATACCCTCATTAACATAATGAACGTACCATTTGTGCTGTAACTGACGGCCATCAACGTCAGTGCAAGCATGACACAGGCGAACAAGATTCTGAAGCACCCTGACAAATATCCCTGGTGTGTTTCGAATCGTATCACAGGCAGCTACAATTCTGACAACTAATTCCATCTGCATATCCACTGAGATCTCGTACACAAGTGACTTGTTGTGGGGTCCACTGCAACACGTTGCAGCACCTCCTCTTCAAAATCAGGTGTGCGAGTGGTCCTAATGTTACCAGGTCTCTCGTTTCTTCTTTCCAATGAGCCCGTCTCTCGCAATCGTCGATCGAGAGAAATTAACACTCGTCGTGACGGATGACGCCTATTAGGAAATCGTTCCCTGCACAACCTTTCGGCAGTGAGAGCGTTGCAACGAACTTCCCCATACATAAGGTGCATGTAATGAGCTCTGCGGAACTACCGATATTGCTCCACCCTGTTGTACTATACGACTCTGAATAGTAGTGAGTAATCTATGTCATTGATTAATAGCACGTTATGTCATGGGACAACGTAAATACGATACAACAGAGCCACCTTATGGACGAGTAACGTAAACAAAACCGCATCATGACTTCCTACACTACTGGACATTAAAATTGCTACACCACGAAGATGAGGTGTTACAGACGCGAAATTTAACCGACAGGAATAAGATGCTGTGTGATATGCAGATGATTAGCTTTTCAGAGCATTCACACAAGGTTGGCGCCGGTGGCGATACCTACAACGTGCTGACATGAGGAAAATTTCCAACCGATTTCTCATACACAAACAGCAGTTGACCGGCGTTGTCTGGTGAAACGTTGTTGTGATGCCTCGTGTACGGAGGAGAAATTAGTACCATCACGTTTCCGACTTTGATGAAGGTCGGATTGTAGCCTATCGCGATTGCGGTTTATCGTATCGCGACATTGCTGCTCGCGTTGGTCGAGATCCAATGACTGTTAGCAGAATATGGAATCGGTGGGTTCAGGAGGGTAATACGGAACGCCGTGTTGGACCCCAACGGCCTCGTATCTCTAGCAGACGAGATGAGAGGCATCTTATCCGAATGGCTGTAACGGATCGTGCAGCCACGTCTCGATCCCTGAGTCAACATAAGAGGACGTTTGCAAGACAACAACCATCTGCACGAACAGTTCGACGACGTTTGCAGCAGCATGGACTATCAGCTCGGAGACCATGGCTGCCGTTACCCTTGACGCTGCATCACAGACAGGAGCAGCTGCAATGGTGTACTCAACGACGAACCTGGGTGCACGAATGGCAAAACGTCATTTTTTCGGATGAAGCCAGGTTCTGTTTACAGCATGGGTGATGGTCGCATCCGTGTTTGGCGACATCGCGGTGAACGCACATTGGAAGCGTGTATTCGTCATCGCCAAACTGGCGTATCATCCGGAGTGATGGCCAATGGTTACACATCTCGGTCGCATCTTATTCGCATTGACGGCACTTTGAATAGTGGACGTTACATTTCAGATGGCGTTACGAGCCGTGGCTCTACCCGTCATTAGATCCCTGCGAAACCCTACATTTCAGCAGGATAATGCACGACCGTATGTTGCAGGTCCTGTACGGACCTTTCCGGATACAGACAATGTTCGACTACTGCCCTGGCCAGCACTTTCTCCAGATCTCTCACCAACTGAAAACGTCTGGTCAATGGTGGCCGAGCAACAGGCTTCTCACAATACGCCTGTCACTACTCTTGATGAACTGTGGTATCGTGTTGAAGCTGCATGGGCAGCTGTACCTGTACACGTCATCCAAGCTTTGTTTGACTCAATGCCCTGGCGTATCAAGGCCGCTATTACGGCCAGAGGTGGTTGTTCTGGGTACTGATTTCTCAGGATCTATGCACCCAAATTGCGTGAAAATGTAATCACATGTCGGTTCTAGTATAATATATTTGTCCAATGAATACCCGTTTATCATCTACATTTCGTTCTTGGAGTAGCAATTTTAATGGCCAGTAGTGTATCTAGGAGTAACTATCCAGAGCGCCTTTAGTGGAATGACCGTTGCTGTTGTTGTTGTGGTCTTCAGTCCTGAGAATGGTTTGATGGAGCTCTCCATGCTACTCTATCCTGTGCAAGCCTCTTCATCTCCCAGTACCTATTGCAGCCTACATCCTTCTGAATCTGCTTTATGTATTCCTCTCTTAGACTCCCTCTACGATTTTTACCCTCTACGCTGCCCGCCAGTACTAAATTGGTGATCCCTTGATGCCTCAGAACATGTCCTACCAACCGATCCCTTCTTCTAGTCAAGTTGTACCGCAAACTCCTCTTCTACCCAATTCTATTCAATACCTCCTCATTAGTTATTTGATCTACCCATCTAATCTTCAGCATTCTTCTGTAACACCACATTTCGAAAGCTTCTGTTCTCTTCTTGTCTAAACTATTTATCGTCCATGTTTCACTTCCATACATGGCTACACTCCATGCAAATACTTTCAGAAACGACTTCCTGACACTTAAATCTAAACTCGATGTTAACAAATTTCTCTTCTTCAGAAACGCCTTCCTTGCCATTGCCAGTCTACATTTTATATCCTCTCTACTTTGGCCATCATCAGTTATTTTGCTCCCCAAATAGCAAAACTCATTTACTACCTTAAGTGTCTCATTTCCTAATCTAATTCCTGCAGCATCACCCGACCTAATTCGACTACATTCCATTATTATCGTTTTGCTTTTGTTGATTTTCATCATATATCCTCCTTTCAAGACACTGTCCATTCCGTTCAACTGCTCTTCCAAGTCCTTTGCTGTCTCTGACAGAATTACAATGTGATTGGCGAACCTCAAAGTTTTTATTTCTTCTCCATGGATTTTAATATCTACTCCGAACTTTTCTTTCGTTTCCTTTACTGCTTGCTCAATATACAGATTGAATAACATCGGGGAGAGGCTAAAACCCTGTCTCACTCCCTTCCCAACCAATGCTTCCCTTTCATGTCCCTCGACTCTTATTACTGCCATCTGGTTTCTGTACAAATTATAAATAGCCTTTCGCTCCCTGTATTTTACCCCTGCCACCTTCAGAATTTGAAAGAGAGTATTCCAGTCAACATTGTCAAAGGCTTTCTCTAAGTCTACAAATGTTAGAAATGTAGGTTTGCCTTTCCTTAATCTTTCTTCTAAGATAAGTCGTAGGGCCAGTATTGCCTCACGTGTTCCAACATATTTACGGAATCCAAACCGATCTTCCCCGAGGTCGGCTTTTAGCAGTTTTTCCATTCGTCTGTGCCGTCCGGAGTGGCCGTGCGGTTCTAGGCGCTACAGTCTGGAACCGCGTGACCGCTACGGTCGCAGGTTCGAATCCCGCGTCGGGCATGGATGTGTGTGATGTCCGTAGGTTAGTTAGGTTTAAGTAGTTCTAAGTTCTAGGGGACTGATGACCACAGCAGTCAAGTCCCATAGTGCTCAGAACCATTTGAACCATTTGATTCGTCTGTAAAGAATTCGCGTTAGTATTTTGCGGCTGTGACTTATTAAACTGACAGTTCGGTAATTTTCACGTCTGTCAACACCTGCTTTCTTTGGGATTGGAATTATTATATTCTTCTTGAAGTCAGAGGGAATTTCGCCTGTCTCATGAATGAATGACCGTATAAAACAAATAATGGGAAAAGCAGATGTCGGTCTCAGTTACATAAGAAGACTCTTTAAGGAGTTTAGCTTAGTCGGCGCGAGAGCATTACGGAGATGCTCAACAAACTCCATTGGCAGACATTGCAAGAGAGGCATTGTGAATCACGGAGTAATTTACTATTGAAATCTCGAGACAGCACTTTCCGGGAAGAGTCGGACAACATATCACTTCCCTCCACATACCTCTCGAGTAATGACTACAAGGAGAAAATTCGAAAATTCAAGGCAATAGAGAGGCTTACCGATAATCATTCTTCCCCACGCCCTATTCGCGATTGTAACAGATTTGGAGCGCTTAGTTAGTGGTACAAAAAGTACCCTCCGCCACACACCATTAGGTGGCTTGCGGAGTATGATGCAGATGTAGATACTGAATGCTTCCCAGCAGCAGATTTTTACTCCACAGATGTGCACTTTCGAACAGACTACCTTTTCTGGTTTTTGTTTTGTTCTTATTTCACAAGAGTTTTTTAATTATAATTATCATCTGTATTCTGGAGATTACTATGGTGCTTATGGCAGAGGGTAATTCCAATTCTGCCACTTTTCTGCTTCGTCCCATTTCATTCGCGTACAAAGCGTGAGAAGAATGGTTGTTTAACGACCTTCTTGCGCACCACAGTACCTACGGAAGCAGTATATAGAGAACTGTTGTAGAGTCCCAGAGTCCTCACTTAATGATGGCACGTCAACAGTTTTAAGCATGTACTCGGGGAGCAATTGTTGCCCATCTTGGACCGGTTGGAATCCGAGTTTTCTAGCATCTCCGAGACGTTCTTCCGTAAATCGAACCAACTTGTGACGTTTCGTGCTGCTCTTCTCTATAAACATTCAGTATCCGCTGTTACTCCTAGTACGTGTGGGTTCCACATGCTTGAGAAATAGTCTCCGATGTGTCACAATTTTATAAGCAATTTCTTTTGTAAATAGGGTGCACTTTCCCGGTATGCTACCAATGAACCAAAGTGGATCACCAGCGTTACCTGCATCTCATAAGGGTTATTACTGCATTTTCTCTGTCACTTTTAAATCACACTGCTCCAAGCATGAAGTGAGTGCAAAATAAAGTTCCGAGGCAGGTGAGAGGTACAGGAGACACCCTTGTTGAGAAGTTGTACTGTCTTGCTGGCATTCGCCTCCAAGTACCTACCCATCGGGAAGTCGTTGCTGAAGAAGAACGACCGAAGGTTGAGAACGTTGAAGATCACCCAGTGTTTGTACATCAACAGTCTCAATCTGGCCTAAAATCAAGAAAAATTTTCTTCAGACATCAAAGCCTTTGAAGGTACCTCCAGTTAAGGCAAGACTTTTGTTGTGGAAATGAGTGCTTCAAGACTGGATGGAGCAGCGTGTACATATTACCGTTGGTTACAACGAGGGCTAGGGCGTTTGGAAGTCCCTTAACCAATAATAACAGGTGTCGGCAGGGCTAAGTCATCGCTCATAACTCGTGGACTTCACATCAGAGGACAGCAAGCACAAGTGTGACCAAGAGTAAGCAGGCAGTGATTTGTGCCAACGCCCTCTCTTTCCATTTTCATTCCCAGAACAAGATTTATTGAAGGAGGTCATGTCTTGATTTACCGCCTAGAGCAACAATCAGTTTCTGTCCACAGCCTATTATGAGATTGCCGTATACAAGCGGAAAGAGGTTATTTGATGTTGCATACAACGTACAAAATGTTAAACTGTTGTGAATGTCTCATATACCCATAGTGACATATAACGCGCAACAAATATGTTGGGTAGATACGAGTAACTGAATCGTGTTGGAACTATGGGTGCAGACCTGTAGGTCATATTTGGTTCAACTGGTAAACAGTACCATAATCACAGTATATGGGTTCCGCATTTTTCCAAACACTCTCCTTTTTTTTACTCAAACATGTTTCAGCATCTCTGCGCAACCTTCAATGGGTTTTTAGTTTCTTGAAGAACTGTAAAAAGTGAAAATATTTTAGTTATAATTGATTTAACAAAGTGAGGCACAAAGAAAGTTTTTGTTCGTTTATGTTTCTTACCGTGATTTTACATTATGTGATTTTACAGGACCAACTCTATAGTATCCTGCATTGATAGCTTGTCATCTGCAAACCAAACGACGTAAATGTAAATTTCGTTAGGCCTCACTTTATTAAATCAATTACAACCTAAAATATTTTCAATTTTTACAGTTTCTCAATAAACAAAAAGCCCACCGATGGGAGGTGCTGAAACATGTTTGGGTAAAAAGAAAAAGCAACGTATTTGCAAAAAGGCTGAACCCATATCCTATAATTTAACTGCAAATGCGGAAAGTAAGGGCGAGAGTTACAGATCCAAAAGACGAAAAATACCGTAATCAGCTGTGCAGCCTACGGTATGTAGATTAACTGTTTTCATAATGTTAATAATGACTGTTAACGTAACATGAATGAGTGCACTGCTTAGTACATTTTTATGATTGGCGAAGTAATTTTTTCTCAAAAATGTTCAAATGTGTGGGAAATCTTATGGGACTTAACTGCTAAGGTCATCAGTCCCTAAGCTTACGCACTACTTAACCTATATTATCCTAAGGACAAACACACACACACACACACACACACACACCCATGCCCGAGGGAGGACTCGAACCTACGCCGGGACCAGCCGCACAGTCCATGGCTGCAGAGCCTCAGACCGCCGGGCTTAACCCGCGCGGCAAATTTTTTCTAATTGACAACAGATAACTCTTTATAAAGATAATGTACCTATGTTTCCGTGATATGCTTTGACACACTGTCTGTTACACTATTCCACCTATCGTACTTTTTCTTTCTAGTGACGAATTCATGGATTCTATTATTTAACGCCATTGATTTTATTGCTGCTTTGATGTTGTAAACGTTTTTATGTGACATTTTATTACGCGACATTTTTAGCAAACATGTACATTAGTTAGTGAGATAGCGACAGTTCAATTATATATTGCTCCAGTTATATATTGCTCTTTATATATTCTTTCCATTCATACACAGATACATGACGATGGTATGTGCCCAAAATTGGTCGTTTGATAAAAAAATTTTATCGGCGGCTCTTGGTGATAAATCGTGACTTTCTTCAAATATTTACGAACTGTGAGGCTCCACCCTATTAAAACATGTCAACATTCATTGGTTGCGATGACAATGGCCTAGGTTCCACGATTCTACTTCTGCTGGGTGTAAAAATGACTGTACGCAACGAAAATGCTGACGCGAAAATGAAGATTTGGCCCTGTCTTAGTACCCCCTGAAGCAGGTCTTAGGATCTCTTAACGATGATATTATTTCCTCCTTCTTGCTCTTTAACATAAAAATTACAACATAAACATAAATGAATCATTAAGGGTACTAGTAACTACTAAATGATAAATGTTGTTTCTGCTTATACATTATTGTAAGTTAGAATTCCTTTATATATCACAAATTTTTATATACCAATGTCCAATGGACATAAAGAGATACAAATGAATTTCCTAACTAATATTATTGATTAATTGCCCAAATCTGCTCCTTTTTATGGCTACGCGATCTAATACAAATAACGCGAGATGACTGACATCATCTACGTACCAAACATTAGAAGACAATACTTTCTAAGATGATCTATAGTGGTGTGCAACCTCACTGGAAATAAAACTTAAGTGATCACAGCTGTTTAGCTTTATAGCCCTAATAAGCCGAAGCAGTTAGCAATATCACTGTATGTACTGCGTCCGGTGCGACGATGGAAGAACTCCAGACACAAAATAAAAGCTCTTTCAAACACTACGACGGCAGAAGGCGGTCCTCTGACTAGTATAATCTAATACTGTCTTCTCTTCTCTGTATTCTACAGACAAGAAACGCGAACTCCCAGCCACAAGGACGGAAATCAGATAACGTCTCTATGTAGGTATAGACAGAAGAATTGCTCTCAATCACTGAACGCTTCCGATACGGTTTACGGACGCATTTTCACTAGTGCCCGTCGTCTGGCCTAGTCGTTGTTCACTTTCTACGTCATTTTGGAGTGCTCTCCCAGGGTTAGGTGTTGTAATTTCAACTGATCATTCCCAATTTTTGTTATTATTCATTCCACCCCATCCTGTGTCAGACCGTTAACGAGTGTCTCTATTGTCGCCCCATGATGCGCCATTACTTTGTGGCTCCCATCTGCGTTTATTTTGCTGCCTATATTATCTACCACGGTTCTTCCACTGTACATAGTTCCCACTACGATATCTATGGTCCATGTTTTGTTGAGGCGGCGGATTGACATTGTTTTGCCAATTATGGCCTGTATTATTCCCTTCGTTGTTCTCCCTTCTTTCACTTTGCACGTCTCTCTCTGCCTATGCCTTTCTCGCTCTTGCTGCTCGTTGGAAGCGAACTCTAACTCTCTTAGGATACCCTTGAATCCTTGTGCATCACTTCCACATCGGCCGACGAGAGTTTGCTGGTAGGAAATTGGCAGCTTCATGTAACACAGTCTTGTGATCTCAGCCGGTGTGCATGGGTCGTCCAAATACTGATGGTCAAGTTTTCGAAATTCTTTAC